>NC_089217.1:1894936-1912436 GCF_963930695.1 Labrus bergylta
ACACGGGACGGTGTGACAGCTGCTGCATGTTGAAGACAGGTGACGAGTTAACTACTATTTAGAGCCCACACATCAGCTCCTCAGCTGACCAGTCTGCTGACCTCCATGAACCAGAATGTACCAAATGTTCTTTTATTCACTCTTGCACTTTTATTCTTGTCTTTAAACTAAGAGGTGTATTTGTTGGGACTGGGAGGGAGAAGTGATACAGGGATTTTGAATGTTTCTGGGGAAAAAATCCCAATTGCACTGTACATGTCTTGAACTTGCTTTAATAAAAATTAAATTTCCCGGATCAGAGTCTCAAAGAAAAGTTGATCAGCCTCTTTAAAAACAGTAAATGGTTCTTGCAGATCTCAGAGTTAAACGTTCTGCGTGCTCACTTTTCTCTACAGTGACGCTACCTCAAGCAGCCGCTGCCAAAACAGACGGAAATAAAACTCTGGAAGTTCCCACACAGCCAAAGATCACGTCTGGACTCCAGACTTTCATCGACTCAGAACCCCCCCCCCCCCCCGTGAGAACACAAAAAAAACAGAAAGAAGACCACTGACTCAGGACGAGGCTGTAGCGAGGTGTTTGATTAAACCAGCGACCTGTCAGGACTCAGACGACTAGAGGAAGTTAATCCATCATTACTCATGAATCCCTACAGGAAAGGGAAGTTAAGGGATCTCCACATTCAGCTAGCTAAAAGCTAATCCTTTAAAAAAAGAAAGTAAAAAGATGGAGGATTGATCTGCTTCACCTGACTGGATAAACACACACCCACACCTGCGACAGTTTCTACTGCAAACACAACCTTTGGACGCTCCACAGAAGCACACACACACAAACACAAACACACACACACACACTCGCTCTGATGCTAATGGACAAACACCAAAAAACGACCTGATGCCCAAACACAGATTACTGTCCGTGAAATACGATCCGGTCGATCAGGTCTCTGAGGGAAACAAAAAGACCTGAAAATGACAGAATCACAAACCCTGACGACCCGGTCAGAATCCAAAACATTCAATTTTCAAGAAGCAAAACACAATTTCTGGATGCTTCTCAAGGTGGAAACATCTAAAAGACATGTTGCTTCCACCGTCGCAGATTTGATGCTAAACACTTTGAAATTCTTTGGGGGGAAAAGTCAAAGAAGAAGAAAAATATTTTGCTGAGTCATCAACATGTTCCTGATTCAAGTCTAACAGAGGACTTTAGGTAACACTTCATCGTCTTGTCTGTCCATGTTTCATGCCCGTTTGCTCGTTCATGAGCGACTGTGCGTCCAGGAGCAGTGGGCGGGCCGCCCGGGTTCAAATCCCTACTCTCTCTCTCCCTGATTTCCAACTTTATCCACTCTCCTATCTCTCCATTAAAGTCTTTAAATGTGATTTTTCACTCTTAAATGTAGAAATCAAGTATCTCCTCTGAAAATAACTCTGTGAGTCATGACTGTCTACAATGGGTGTAACACCCGAGTCCCACTGTCTGTGATGTTTTCAGAGTTTTCAGAGTCCTATCTTCACTTTGTTTACATCGCCAGGACGGCCGGCTGACTCCTCCCCTCGTGTATAAAAGTTGTTTAATTGAGGGACTAGAGAAAAGAAGAATAACATACTGTACTCACTGCTTAACTGTGTTTCTAGATCACGCTCATTTCAGGTAAATTTACATGCAGTGTGAAGATACCAGCATAATAAAGATCGCTAGCATTAGCATGCTAACACAACAATGCAGCGCCAGTTGTTTTGGTTTCATGCTGGTGCTCAAGGGCGACATCTGCTGGATCAAAAAAATCACATATAAAGCCTTTAAAAGGCACAAAATGCCCCAAAAAGATGAGGCTTAAATTACATGCAAGTGGGTGCAGATGGCCTAGCGGTTATGTCCAGCCCTTTGTACGGAGGCTGTAGTCGTCTAAGCGGGGGCAGAACACTGTGGAAGCAGAGCGTCACGTGCAGGATCTCTGGTTCTGGATTCGATCCTTCATAAAACCTCGTTCATGTCTCCTCCTCTGAACTCCAGTGACAGAAAAAACTCAAGTGCATCCGTCTCTTTGTATAATGAACCTCCAGTCTCCTCTGTAATAATCCCGCACAATGGACTCAGGCAGCAAGAGAAAGCCAGTAATTAACGCCATTGTGTGAAATTAAATGGAAGTGGAAAAAAAGAAGCTTGTAGAATCATTAGATGGGGGGGACGGGACGGGGGGGTTATTGTAGCGCTCGTCCTCCGGTTCCTTTTTTTGTCTTTGCGTCTCTTTTCATGTGTCTCTATTCTTCACCGAGTTCTTTTATGTTTCTTAAATGATTACTCTGTCTCACAGTCTGACTGACGTGACCCTGAATTAACAGACGAGAGGCGGAGACAGGCGGGATGCTAAATGTCCCTCCGTGCTCCCCGTACTTCATCCAGCAGGAGGAATATCCATCATCATAAATGTGTGTGTGTGTGTGTGTCAGTGAGGGACGAGGAGATACAAAAGACGGGGGGGGGGGGGGGGGGGGGGTGTATATGTATCGGCAGTCATGATGATAAAGTTAAAGGGCATCCTGGGTAAAATAAACGAGGGCCTGATGGTTCTGGAGGCCGGCGCTCATCGCTCTCCTGGGAGTCCTGCAGGGAGCGAGATGCTGACAAAACTGACTTACAAATTGTTCCATCAGCGAGACAATGTAATCTGACTTGATCTGATGTGTGTGTGAGGGGGGGGGGCTTTATTCCTCCCTCCCTCCCTCTGTGGGTTCATAATGTGGAAGAGTGAACGGAGGAAACGACAGGAACAATTTGTAAAACGTCTGTGTTGCATGAAAAGCTCGTCTCGGGCAAAAAGGAATTCTGCTCGGGCGGAGGGGGGCGGGGGGGGGGGACGACATGATGTGGAGATTGGGTCTATGAATATTTTAAAAAAGGACATTTTTACGATCAGAACGAGTCAGTGATTGATCGCTGATCATTTGAAAACAAGACATCGTGCCTTAAAAACCAGCGTTTGATTTAATAAGTTAAAGCCTGAGTGACGTCAGCTGACTGTTCCTGCAGGGGGGGCTTACACAGCAGACTCTACCATCAGTGTGTGAGTGTGTAGGTGTGAGTGTGTAGGTGTGAGTGTGTAGGTGTGAGTGTGTAGGTGTGACCTGCGGTGTAAAAAACGCTTTGACAAAATAAATATACAAGCTCAAGTCCGTTTACCAAAAGCTCCTCCCATCCATCCTGCAGCACCACCTTCTTCAACGTCCTCTCGTAACGGCTTCTGTCGTCCAACAGACGACGACTTTTATAAAACAGTGTCCCCGGAGAACGAGGCAAAAGGGAGTGCAGGTCAGCAATCTCCCTCAATCACAGCTCTCCACTCTGAGAGCCGCCCAGACAACAAGCGGCTTAATGAGAGCCACACGTTAACAGCTGGACAAACACACACACACACACACACACACACACACACACACACACACAGTCTCAATCAGCTGCTGCATGCACTCAAGGCCAGAGAAAACACTTTAAACAAACCCTTCAGGGTTTTACATCTGTACTTAAAGAATTGATCCGTTAATTAAGTTTTCTGTGATTGATTTGAGGGTTGTTTTTTCTTCCTTCCGTCTGACTGTCAAACATCTTTGAAACATCTGGATGCTCCCCGGACGCAAATCTAAAAAGTATAAAATAACTTAAGAGAACAAAAACTATTTAAACTTTATATGTGATTTTGTTGATCCAGCAGATGTCGCCCTTGAGCACCAGCATGAAACCAAAACAACTCGCGCTGCATTGTTGTGCTAGCATGCTAATGCTAGCGATCTTTATGATGCTGGTATCTTCACACTGCATGTAAATTGACCTGAAATGAGCGTGATCTAGAAACACAGTTAAGCAGTGAGTACAGTATGTTATTCTTCTTTTCTCTAGTCCCTCAATTAAACAACTTTTATACACGAGGGGAGGAGTCAGCCGGCCGTCCTGGCGATGTAAACAAAGTGAAGATAGGACTCTGAAAACTCTGAAAACATCACAGACAGTGGGACTCGGGTGTTACACCCATTGTAGACAGTCATGACTCACAGAGTTATTTTCAGAGGAGATACTTGATTTCTACATTTAAGTGTGAAAAATCACATATAAAGACTTTAAGGATATTGTTTGAATGCTAATTGCTGCTAGCTGCTAATTAGTATCTTTTTTTTTTTTTTTTTTACATGAACACATCTGTTTCATCAATAATGTGCAAAAGTGACTGATTCATTAAAGCGCCTTCATTAGCCAGAGCTAACACCTACACACAGATCCCTCTGCAGCACACAGAGACACTTTCTGTGTTCTTGGGAGATGAAGCTTCTCTTTTTTCTCTTTATATCCACAAACACTGAGAAAAACATCAGAGATAAAAACGAAGAGAGAGGATGCAGCTCAGTGTCTACGAGGCTGGTACAGTTTGTTGTTTATTACCTGCAGTCTGTGTGATGGAGTGTCCTCATTATAATGGGAGAGGACCTCTGAGGAAAACACCCCACCGGTACTAAAGGAGTCGCAGAAATCAGGAAAACAAGAGCGGCCTGGTGCCGTGTGAGTCTTTTAAACAGGCTTCAAGGAGACGTCTTTAAGCTGAGGAGTTTGTTTTGTAGCATCAGTCAAATATTATTAATTCTTTATTGTATGTGACCTTCAAATTATATTTCAAAAAGGAAGAAAAGTTGCAGAAAAGTTGAGTGCCCCTGTAATCCTCCTGACCTGGTTGTTCACACATGCACCTCACAGCTGAAGACGGGGGGGGGGGGGGGGGGGGGGGGGGGTCTGCTGACACAGCATCTGCTAAGTGAATTGTAGAATAATGCAGCCGTTTAATTACAGATTGTAGTGTTTGCATGCATACAGTCTATCTGTGCACCGTGCAGCAGTCACATGATGTAAACGTCACCACCCTCTCCTATTGGCTCTAGGTGAATTCTCCTGATAATATCCTGCTGAGTTCTCACATCAGCTCACTCTGACTTTCTGTAGAAAAACAAACTAGGGGTCTGGCAGGAGAAACAAACTGTGTTTGTGTGCGTTCACACATGCAGCAAATATCAGGATTTTTCTGCAAGTGTGAAAGTCCTATTTGTGTGAGTTTCCATTTATGAATTGGAGGAGATATTACCTGATGTTGGAAAATATCCACAATGACATCAACCACACAATCAAGCTCTAGTTTGAGGACAACTTGCTGCTCTGTTAACACAACAAGTTTCTGATAAATATCTTAAATCCTGCCGTTATTGGTGCAACAGTTTTTTTTCTCTTGTAAATTAAAAACAAAGCCAGTGCAACAGGGTTGATGTTCGAGCAGACTGCTCCTGTGTCAGTTACGGCATGTCGGAGCTGTTTTTTTTTTTTTAATCTGCTGTCAGAAGCTGTGTGCAAATTGAAAGCACAGCGTTTGAGATAAAACCGCGTGTGACAGATGGACGTCATGCGCTCATCGCTGACCGTCTGCCGTCTGCTGCAGAGCTGGCTCAGGATGTCTGCAGCATGTGTTCACACACACTTTTGTTTCATCTGGCAAGAGGCAAAAAAAAAAGGAAAAACAGTTTGAGATTTTTGTGTGGATTCTTGGCTGATGGATCACTGCACGTCTTGCATACTTCACATCATCACAGTTAAACGGATACTCTGAGCACATAGTTTCTTTTTTGTTTGTTTGTTTTTATGCATTTTTGACTAAACTCCCAACAGACGTCTACGCCCCCCTGTCTTTATTACATCCATGTGGTTTGTTTTCTCTCAGTCCAAAACGTCTGCAGCTCCTGTGTGGAAACATCACAATAATTGTCTTCACTCGTAACCTCGACGCCCGAAATCAAATTACTCTCCTCCAGAAGTTGGCAGAGACAGAAAGGGAAGCGAGAGAGAAGGAAAAACCTTGTTACACTTTTGGCTTCTCTCTCTCTCTCTCCTGGTGTTGTGGTGATTTAAAACCGGAAGAGAGCGCCGGTCCTCGGGGTGGTCAGAGAGGCCGAGGTCATGAATGCAGAGTCACAGCGATGTTAGCACACACACTCAGACACACATTAGCGTTAGCATGTCGGTTTGGTTCTGTGTGTGTGTGTGTGTGCGCTTAAAGTGTTTACGGGATTGAATTGTGTTTTTCTTCCCCTGATTGTTGGCAGGAGATTTTATTTTCCACTTGTACATATTTACATGTTTGTGTTTTAAGATAAAGATGATGGGAACTTTTTTGTTGTTTTGTTCATGAGAGAGAGATGTCAACATCCGACACGGTAGCTAAAGGTTGTCATGACAACAGAGATTTAAACTTCAGCACTTCAGTACAAAATGACCCTGACCTTATATGGGACGGGGCGTCAATACGAGACGGGCTTTTCATGACTTTCAAACAAAACGTGTGCACAGAAAAGATGGAAAAGAATATTTAAATGTGTCCAAAATTAAGATATCAATAAAAGAAATTCCATCACAAATCAGACACATCCATACCGACATGCTGCACGGTGCAGAGATCTGCAAACTAATCAACACTGAATGCATCAAGGTCACTAATCCAGAGCTGCCTTAATTTGTCCAAACATGCAGAAACACGAGGCTAGTTAGGACCTGGACCCTAAACTAGGATTTTAAGTTTTACAGTAATTATAATGATACCTCTTTAAAGGTCCCATATTCTTCTTTTTCTGGTTTTATCTGCTCTTTAGTGTGTTTTCCAAGTGTCCTCTGCATGTTTAGGCACATCTATGTGCAAAATTTCAAAGTCCGTGGAAACGCGGCTTCTCCTACGTCCTCCTGTTAGCTGTAGCATTAGCCGCATGTAACGCTCGGTTCTAGCCCCCCTCCATAAAAATGTGTCAGTGCGGCGTCATTGTCAGCGTGATATCACTGATCTAAGCCCATTGGCTCGTTGTGGCAAGCCCAGCAGCTCATGTTGAAATTTCCGAGAAGCGCGCTGAGCAACTGACCAATAACAACAGAGCGGATCGGCAGACCAATCAGAGCAGACTTGGCCCACGTGGGGTCTAACAATGTGGGCTCAACAGAGTGTAGCTGACGGACTCAGAGCGCAGAGGGAGCGCAGAGGAGCAGTGAACGTACAAAAGTAGGAACATAGATTAAATATACGAACCCCAAAAAGGGCAGAATATGGGCTCTTTAAATACCCCAGCTAGTAAAATAGAAGTTCTGGTCTACCAATATTTAGTAAACTCTTTTTTTAAAAACTTCATTTATTATTTTTAAATGGATAAGTACGAACAAACTCCTGAACACTGAATCAATTGCAAAAATATGTTTTACTGGCAAAATGTCAGCAACAAATTTGTGCTATTTAGAGGCTTTTTATTGACACCAGTATCCCATAAAGACGGAGCTGCAAATCATCTCTTTCGGTTTCACAGACTGACAACATGAAAGGTGAAAATGAGGAGAATATGTGGTCTTTAATGTTGGATCTTTATGAATAATATGATAAAGAGTTCAGTCTAGACCTGCTCTTTAAGTCCAGCATCCTGAGATAACATCTGCTATTTATTTACACCATAAAAAATAAAGATGTATTGATCAGATTTATGTGATATTGTAGCATGATTACACACACACTGGTGTCCACAGTTAATTTCTAATCACATCACTCTGACAGGATTCTGCTGAATTATAACTCGTCAAATGAAACCCACATGATTGATTCTGTTTGGCGTTTTGTCGTCTCTTCCTGTTGTTGAGACAGCCAGCTAACTTTACTGTTTGTTTACTGTATGAAAGACAACCCTCGTCATCCCACGCTCTCGCTGCTTTCATTCACAGTTTCGAGTCTAAACTCGACGACATAACTTTCCTGAGTGTAAAGACAAACAGCCATGTGACTGAGCCGCCCACATTCCTCTCAAACAGGTTTCTAATGGTCTAACTGTAAAAGCTGCATTAATGAGCGGTTTGGCAAACAGTCTGACGAGAGTTTTTTTTCTCAGGAATATTAGCGGTTTAGCAACACGCACACATTCCTGTGAGCTGGAAAGATTGGATTTGTTTATTACAAAACTTGTGGATGCAGCCACAGTCGCCTGCTACAACCTCTCCAGCTAAGCAACAACTTCAAGAATTAAAGGGGTCCCAGTACGACTCCAAGCTGATTTAAACACTAAAAAGGTTTATGTTTCTGGAGTTCAACGCGTACACCTTTGCTAATAGAGTAACCTTTAGCACAATTAAAGCAGATGCAAAAATGGTGAGCTAACAACAGACGGCTAGCAAGCACAGCGCTAACATGTCACAACTTCTGTCTGAGTTTAATTCTGTTTTAAAGAAAGTTGACCTAAAATATCACAACAAAATTATTACAGGATTATATTTTTACACATTTTCAGTCAACGACGTTTCCATCACATTTGAATTTTTTTTCGAGAAAACACTGAAAGGACGAGAGATCTCCTAGCTAGCTACGTTAGCTTGTTAACTCTCAGTAACAACGCTTGTTAGCTTGGCTACTTACGGGATCATCAGTACAGAGAGTATTTAACAGAAACATTTATACGTGTATCTTTTTGGCTAGCTCAAAACTTAGCCTGTCAACAGTTTAAACAAGCTAGCACACAAAGTTAAAAGACAGCATTAAAACCGTTCTAATTTATGTACAGTTAGCGTTAAACTTGTAGCCCTTAGCTAGTTTTGTTAGCTTAAAGCTTGAATACAGGAGACAGGGCTAGCTTGCTATCAAAAAGTTTATTAATTGCAATTTAAAAATGAGTTTTACAGCCCTATACAACAATAAAAAAACATTTTACTGTGTGCAACCTTTCAGCCTACTTATGTATTTTTTCACTTATCAGGTTAGCTCGTGGCGTCAGGTGTGCTGGTGAGCAGATTTTCTAACTTATGGAAAAAGCAGGGCTAGCATGTCGACTTTGTGCTAAGCTAACAAGCTGAGAGTGTTATCAAATATCCAACTATGTGTTTAGTTGTTAGCAGGACTGCACCTTAAAGACAGTCAAGATGTCTAAATGATCAGCGGCTGCTTGAGCCAACATAACTTCACTGCAAAGCAAACGCACATTACATCCTGTTGACTCCGGTCGGCCCGAGCCTTCAGGACTGAGCAAAGTCCAGTTCTAAACAAACAGAGAAAAAGGACGGCTCACATCCAGAGCTACCAAATGAAAATAAAAATCAAACATCTCCAGCTATACCCGATGCTAATGCCTCGTTAAACTTGTGACCTTCCTGCATGTCGTATGGAGATCTGATGTATAAAGAGGGTACTTTCCCCTCTCCGCTCCGCTTATTGGATCTGCCCTTTGAAAAAAAACGATTTCACTCCTTTTGCCTCCAAGAAATATTTCTACAACTTCCCCAAGAACTGCACGCTCCATTTCATAGTCAGGAGATAACGTTTTAAAAAACAAACACACAGTGTACGGTTTTATCCCCGGGGCTGTTCAAGGTAAAGTTCAGCTCCTTTAACTTAGGAGATAGTGTTTTGTGTGTGGAGACACGTGTTCCAGCTTCAAGCAAAAAACATTAAAAAGGATTTATAGACGAGCTTCTTTAAAGGATCACAGTGAAACGAGACAATGGAACGACTATTCTACCAAAGTGAATATGTCCTGCAGGAGCCATGTAAGCACACATGCCACCTGAAAACAGGAAATGATTTAAGCATCTAGAACTACGGTGGCTAGGAAGTGCAAACCCCAAATTATAGGGTGAAACACTTTTGCAACACTTGAGACCAATTTACATCTTGCTAAACATTTTTACATTAAAACTAAATAACAAAAGAAAAACTCTTTTACCACAGACGAAAGAAATGAACATTTTTCAATGTTGAGACAAATTTAGAACCGGCAGAACACTTTAACCGGTCCACAAAAAGGTTTTAAAAACCACAAAATGTGATGCGTGCATGCTGTACACCTGAAGCTGTAAATCTTTTAAAGGGGACATGTTGTGAAAAATCCACCTATACAGTGTTTCTGAACATATATTTGGTTAACCTGAGTGTCTACTGACCTACAAAATGTGAAATAAATCCATCCAGTCCTTTGTTTGTGGTCTGCATAAGTCTTACAACACAGAGAAAAATGCTCTGTTTTAAATGTGCTCTCCTTGTGATGTCACAGTGGGATTCTGGTAAATAAAATCCCCTCCCCTCCCCTGGTATCTCCACCCATGGACTCCACCCCCAGCCTAGAACAAAACTTTTGCTTTTTCCATTTTTATTCTCGTTACAGAGGAGTGATGTCTACCGGGAAAACTCGGGGGGTGTCATTACATTTAAAGAGACACACACACCAAAACGGAGCGTTCTGAGAGAGCTGGTTTATACAGGGTCACAAACCTCCTCTGGTGCTTGATTCATGTTATATTTGGACCAAAGCACAGCACAGATGTTTCATTTAGACCACAGGGGGACTGTTTGAAAAGGTGGAGGAGGGGGATGATATGTCCTCTTTAAGTATCCATTACCACTGCAATCAAATAAACATGACTGTAAACTGCTCGAGCAGCCTTGAAGCTGCAGTTTGGTGCAAGTTTTGTGTGACTTTACAAATCCATATGCATCAGTACACCTGAAAACGAAAGCGTTTCCAGCATTTATGCAAACTGCAGTAAATCAAACATGACAATGAACAGCTCAAGCAGCCTTGAAACTGCATGCGCGAGTGAGTCGAGCGGCATTTCAGCCGTTACATCAAACAACCTGAGTTTAAGCACAAGCCATGAAGCTGCAGCTATCACGCTTTTATGGCTCCAGAGCTCAAGGTGCAGCGTGGAGGCTATTCTAATCCATTTACTGACACCATGGGCAATTACCTCCCCATCATGTACAGCAATGCTTGCAAGCAGATGGCCAAATAGCATTGTGGTTTGTTTTTTTCCCAAAGATTCATAATTCCAAGCATGAGGAGGAGGTTAATGTGTTTTTATGACCTTTGGAGCCAAACATCTGACTAAGTAGAATCATTATCTGTTTTTTTTTTTTAATGGTGCAAGCTCTCCTGATCAATACTGCCATCAGAAAACATCTGTTTCCAACCCCTTAATGTTTGCAATATTAGGGAGCTCTCAGAGACACCTCAGAGTTTAAAGTCTCCCTCCAACTTCCAATTATCCTCCTCGGGATTGGTATAGATTTAATGGGGAGAATCAATACAAGATAATGGTTTTGTACAGCTGTTGGGTAAAATGGCAGAATGTGATGTTAACTGTGGAAGAAGTCACAGCCCAGTCTGGAATACATTAGAAAAGCCGTGTCACCCACTCAACAGGATCAGCCCACTTGCTGAGGCTCCAGATGTTCCTATGCATTGATTAGTTACCAACACATTCCGTCGTCCTTCCCCTAATGCACCAGACTCCCTTTACATTTCTGTCAATTTTAACTGGCCTCACTTATCTCTTAAATAAAGCCTCTAAAAACAGCTTCAAACTCCTGATACGAGCCGGCACAGGGAAGCCTTCATTTCCGGCTTAAATACAAAACTTTTACCGCCAGTTTTCTAAAAGTTACAGCAATCTTTCTCTCAAAAATATCCCCCCGCCCTCTTACTGGGGACGTTACGTCTTTCATACGTCCATGCAGCTCTTTACTAACATTTAATCCATTTAAAAAGTTTTCCTCAACATAAATCCGACAGCTTGTACGCCGAATAACTTGTACCTTGCTGTTATTTCTAAAACTATGCAACATGTGTGAATTAAAGCGAAATCCATTCGTGAGAAAGCAATAAAATGTGAAATTAGACGCTTTTAAGAGGGAGTTTGGTGTGACGTTCTCTTAAAAAAGCGAAAACATGGAACAGAAATCACGAGTGCCCTTACAAATCCCCCCAAAGCTTTTCCTGTTGTGATTACCTTTCGGAATCAGTTCCTGTTTGTGTAATTTACCTTTTCACAATTAAATATTCACATAAAGAAAGTAAAGGGCATTCAAACGCTGCTTACCTTTTGGATTGATCCTCCTCCGTCCCCGTACAGCCGAGCTGAATGTGTCTGTATTCCGAATAAAAAAGTTGTAAAATGAAAGTAGTCCTCCGCGTACAGATGGTGCTTTGAAAAAAATCAAAATAAAAGTTCCCAAATTTACATCCTGATGTGAGGAAACGAGTGAAGCTGGGGGGTGAAACTGAAGCTGCGCAGTCACAGCTGAAGTTTTAGTTCAACAGTAAATTCCCACGACAAAACAAGTAGACTCGTCCTAAACACGCCCAGGAACCCGGCGGACTACATGCCCCGGCTCAGGTGCAATAATTCACCCCACACACACACACATACACACACACATATCCAGGTAAGAGCAGGACAGGAGTGTGTGTTTTCTGTGTATCCAGGAGCGCACACACACACACACATCCAGCCGGATCTGCAGCTTCACGGAGCTCCGCTGCTGTGAGCGGCGCGACACGCAACCAAAGTGTGGAGAATCAGGATGAGGGATTTTTTTTTCCTTCCTCCTCCTCCTCCTCCTCCTCCTCCTCCCCCCAATCCTCTCACCCCCAATGCCTGTAGGGCTTCCGTCAAGCTGACAGGAAAAAGCTGCATCAACACCAGATGTATAGTGAAGGACCTTTCAAAATAAAAGCTGCAAAAGGAGCAACCTCTCTTTTTGTTTTGTGTTTTTTTGTTTGTTTTCTTTTACAACATAAATCAGTCTGGTTGTATTTTTTTTAAAGTCATGGGATGTTCTTCTTATTTTCTCTTTTTGGGGCTTCCTCTTTATGAGTTATCTTTTATAATAATAATAATAATAATAATGAAGTTTATTTATAAAGCACTTATCAAAACGAACGTCACAAAGTGCTTTACAGAAAAAAGAAAAAATCCCAACAGTCAAATACACAACAATAAAATCCTATTTAAAAAAGCATGAAAAATAAAACAACAGTGCAGCAATCATCCAATTAACAGAGAAAAAGGGAAAACAACCGAGACAAAGATCGGCTAAAGTTAACAGTAAAACAAATAAAAACAAGAAACGAAGAAACAAGGATTATAAAAAGGCCTTATGATAAAAATGTGTTTTTAAAAGTGATTTAAAAAGACCTTTTTGCTTTTATTAGAAAAGGACAGTCGAAGAAAGACAGGAAATGTTGGGAGTAGATAGCGGGAGACGACATGCAGCAGAGGGCCGTGGTCGGAATCGAACCCACAGCCACTGCGATGTGGACCACCGCCAGGCCATCAGTGCCCCTTGCGGCCCGTTTTATAGTAATCAGTCCCACCCTTACAACAATGTTTAAATGCCTGATGCAACATGTCAATATACAGATTTCAAAACAACATTACAACAAAGTTTGATGGTTGTCATGGCAGCACCAGAGGAAAGGTTATTATCTGTTACGACCCTAAATTTGTAACCTTTGCATATTTTACTTAGGCCTACAAAAGTGGATCTATTTATTTGTGTTGGCCGTATGATGATGTAAACACACGCATGTGTTGTATTATGACTTAAAACGTTTGTTGATGAGGTAACCAGGTTGGGCCTGAAGGCCAGCGGGGGATTGGGGAGGTGGGGGGGGGGGGGAGGGGTCAATTGTGCTTTGGCACTGTTACTGGGCAACTGGACCAAATGTGAGTCATCCTCAAACTTGAAACTGTAAGATTTTGTTCCAGGCCTGCCTTGTGGTCACTTAGCAGCATTTCCTATCCATGAAGTCCGTCCATCCATCATCTATATCTATGTTCTGGGTCGTGGGGGGGGGGGGGGGGGGGCTGGAGTCGTTACAACCTGGACTAATCGCCAGCCAATCACAGGGCTGACATAAAGAGACAGAAAACCAGCTACACTCACATTCACACCAATTTAGAGTCCCCAGTTAACCTAACAAGCATGTCTTTGCACTAAGGGAGGAAGCCGGAGTACCCGGACGGGGAGAACATGCAAAGTCCTCTATGTGTGGAGAGGCTCCAGTCTGACGGGGGACTCAAACCAGGAACCTCCTCGCTGTGAGGATACAGTGATAACCACTGCACCACCATGCAGCCACCTCCATAGTACTACAATAATTATAAAATAGTTTACATGGCAGTAACAGATTACAAAGTAAAAGAGTATTTAGATGAAGTTTTGTGCATTTGTTAAAGAAGGTGTTTTATTTTGAAAGAGACAACAGGAACATTTCCTGTGTATCTTTCTCCTTCTTGACAGCAGCAGATTAAAACTCTGTCCCATGAGTTTCAATTGAAGGCTGTTCAAGAACTATCCTTGACAGTAGAACAAGAGGGGAAAAGAAAGGCTGCATGTTAAATAAGAAACAAAAACCTTTAATAGAATTTTAAAAAAAACGAGACTACACACAAACAAATCGATGTTTTCTCTCCTGGCAGATGTTACAGGATGTTGCACGTGCAGGAACCTAATCCCTTCTTCAGATTAAAACCTACTTTACATAGTTGTCAGATTGTTTAATTTACATAAATAATAATCTACTAAGACCCCCCGCAGAGATTCTAACTGGATTTATTTTTTAATTTCATCTCCTCATGTTGTGTCTCGTGTTATTTTGTCATTTCCCCCCGACGTTTTGAAGTTGAAGCACTCGCTGTACATGTGCACAGAGGTCTGGGAGAGTGGTCGCGCTGTCAAGCCCAGTTAAGCGTGCAGTCGCCCCCGCTGCTAATTCGAGGGCTTGGCGCGGCACAATGGAGGCTTTGTTGGTGGAGAATTTGTCTGAGAAGTAATCCTTGACACTGGGCCATTCAGGGGGCCTAACCTTTTGTTTCATAAGACTCCTGCGTGATACAGTAGGCATCGCTGCAGCTACAGGACGACTTCAAGTAGCGCAAGTTTCCGGGTTTGAGGCAGCGGTGACTCATGTTTGGAGTGTGTGTCGTGTTTGGGTGTAGAAAGGTCAAAGGTCAGGGGTAGGGGAATGAGATTGAAGCCTTTTTAAGCACACACACTTTTCCTTTTTAAACTTTTTGTTTCATAGTTTTACAGTTTGTTACTTCTTTGCTCTGTCTGACTTCATTGACAAGTTAGGCGCTAACTAAAGAGCGCTAACATTAGCCTGCTAACACAACAATGCAGGCGACGGACAAATGCAGCTCGAGCAAAGTACAATTTTGTTCACCCGTTCCAGTCTTTCATTTCAGATTTAAAGACGTTCAAAGGTTTTATATGTGATTTTTCACTCTTAAATGTAGAAATCAAGTATCTCCTCTGAAAATAACTCTGTGAGTCATGACTGTCTACAATGGGTGTAACACCCGAGTCCCACTGTCTGTGATGTTTTCAGAGTCCTATCTTCACTTTGTTTACATCGCCTGGACGGCCGGCTGACTCCTCCCCTCGTGTATAAAAGTTGTTTAATTGAGGGACTAGAGAAAAGAAGAATAACATACTGTACTCACTGCTTAACTGTGTTTCTAGATCACGCTCATTTCAGGTAAATTTACATGCAGTGTGAAGATACCAGCAGAATAAAGATCGCTAGCATTAGCATGCTAACACAACAATGCAGAGCAAGTTGTTTTGGTTTCATGCTGGTGCTCAAGGGCGACATCTGCTGGATCAAAAAATCGCATATAAAGCCTTTAAGGACACCAGCTTCTTCAGTTTCAAGTCGTTTTTCCATTTTTAGCACCTTTTTTTATCACAAGTATCTAACAAAATAAAAGTCTACTTTTGATTTCGAGCCATTGGTAATCCCTTTAGTGCCAACATATGGGTGTTGTCGACCAATGGCAATGACGTTTATCCCATAATTGGGAATCAGTTCAGGGCAAAATGGCACATTGGGGGTGTTTTGAAGGGGAAGAGGTTGGTGAGATTAGTTCAGATTAGATTTGATTAGTCTGGATTAGACAGCATTGTTAATTATTAATCCCCCGTGGGAAACTAATTTCTCACCAAATCAACTCCCACAGAAAAACAGGAAATGAAGACATTCGCTTTCACAATACACAACCAGGAAAAGATAACGCCATAGAAATCCAATTTTAGAAAGGATTAGCCGCTGGAAGTGATACAGATCTGATAGAGCTGTCGGAACTGTATCATGTGCTTCTATGCTGAAGAATCACAAGAAAGCACTCCCAAATGGTGGCTGCATGTGAATTCTGACTGGATGTAACACACACACAAACACAGAGGTGTAGGTGGCACCATGTGTCAGTCATGTTATTCTAATAGACTCATTACGTGTCTGAATCACTGACAGGCTAACTGGCTAACTGACTGATCGATCTGCCTGTCAGATTATTTCCTGGTCGCCTGACAAACTGTCTTCCTGTTCGTCTGATTGGTTAATTATTAGTCCTGTATGTGTGTGTGTGTGTGTGTGTGTGTGTGTGTGTGTGTGTGTGTGTGTGTGTGTGTGTGTGTGTGTGTGTGTGTGTGTGTGTCTGTGGGTCTGGCTGCTTATGTGTTTGACTCACTGCTTAAATGAATGTCTGGACGGTTTGCAGGGTTCACTGGTCGGCTAAATGAGCTGTAAAACACAGTGATGGAATGAGCAGCCTGTGTGTGTGTGTGTGTGTGTGTGTTTGTGTTTACACTGTCTCATCAAACAGAGCACATGCAAACACTGCCTACATGCTCACGTACACACTCTTTGATGTGTTTCGTTGACTCTGCCTGTCTGGTGAATACACGAGTTAGAACGACCATTATGGATGGACGATCAGAGTTCACCTAAAGAACGGTTTTTATCTGATAGTGTGTTCTTCCATGAAGAAGACTTAGAAGGTGAAACTATGATCTCAACCAAGTTGGTAAATGCCATGTCTGGAGTGGGATTTGAACCAACGCCTCCATTTGGAGACCAGAAGTCCCTTTGCTCAGGAAGGAATCCACCTTTGAGTCTGGCACCTTAGACCGCTCAGCCATCCTGAAACTTAGCTGAGAGCATTTCATATTCAAAGTTTATTTGATGAGTTAGAACAACCAATTTGGATGGACATGAAGATATCCAAAAAAGGTTTTCCTGATATAGTCTGATTTTATGACCAAGAAGAAGAAGGTGACCAAGAAGTTTATAAAAAGCATAGCATTGTTATTGTAAGACTATTTGTCCAACAGCTCTAAACTTCAATGTTAGATTGAACCAACTAAGTAAAATTGCATCAGGAGTGGGATTTGAACCTACACCTCCATTTGGAGAACAGAAGCCCCTTTAGTTAGGAAGGAATCACCCCTTGAGTCTGGTACCTTAGACTGCTTGGCCATTCTGACAGATGGATGCTTGCTTTCCCAATACAAAGTGTATTTTTGTCCTGTAGCTTCTGTCAGACATCCCAACAAATATCTAGTAAAAACCTAAATTAGAACAAACATTTTGGATGGACAATGAGATTTCACTTACATTCTCCAACAAATGTTTTATCTGATAAAAAAGTGCTTTCATGACCAAGAAGATGAAGGTGACACAGATGTCTATAAAGTTCATAGCATTTCTTTTGCAGTCATTTTAGTCTCATGGCCGTAAACTTCGATGTCAGATTGAACCAGCTAACTAAAAGACTGTCAGGAGTGGGATTTGAACCCACGCCTCCATTTGGAGACCAGAAGTCCCTTTGC
>NC_089217.1:1917436-1937488 GCF_963930695.1 Labrus bergylta
TTGGACTGTGGGAGGAAGCCGGAGTACCTGGATGGGGAGAACATGCAAACTCCACACAGAGAGACTCCTGTCAGACGGGGATTCAAACCAGGAACCTCCTCGTTGTGAGGCAACAACGTTAACCACTGAACAACCGTGCAGCCCTGAAATTCCCAAAAACTGTAAAAACAAAAGAATTCTCAACAAAATGGTGCATTACTTTCATTTCAGTGTAGAGAAACATGGATTTACTCTCACAGCAAGATAAAGCTCCGTTCTCCGACTCTCAACAGTTGAGCTGTCGTCTTTTATTGACATATTTTTTTTTCTGTTTCTGGAGAGCGACGGCTGCATGGGTTGAAAATAATGGTGATAATGATTGAGAGTCATAAATGCCGCCTGTCAGCCGCGGCTCACTGTAATTCCAGGGCTGCAGCATTGACCCCCTTTATTAAATCACTATTTCATACTCGAGCACCCGTCTCTCAAAGGAAACATAGAAATACAGTACAGTGTGTTATAAGAGCAGAGTCACAAAAGAGATTGATTATGAGCCCTGAAGAACTCGAGAAAGAGTCTACAAAGAAATGACAAACATTCAATAGAGCTCTGAAGGACTCAGGTTTCTACTTTCAGACTCTTCTGACTCTTTCAGGATTCTTTTCAAGTATATCAATTTAGAAAGCTTTATTTGCATGAATCATGACCTGGACTGTTTGTCCTCTGGTCCTGGTACTGGTGTGGACTGTTTGTCCTCTGGTACTGGTCTGGACTGGTTGCCCGCTGGTCCTGGTCTGGCCTAGTTTTCGTCTGGTCCTGGTCTAGACTGATTGTACTCTGGTCCTGGTCCTTGTCCTGGTGTGGACTGGTGTTCATCTAGTCCTGTCATGGTCTGGAAATGTTGTGCTCTTGTCATGGTTTTGGTCTGGACTGGTTGTAGTCTGGTCCTGGTGTGGACTGGTTGTCCTCTTGTTCTGGTGTGGACCGGTTGTTCTCTGGTCTTGGTGTGGGCTTGGTGTGGACAGGTTGTCCTCTGGTCTTGGTATGGACTGGTTTGGTACTCCTTTGGTCCTGGTACTGGTCTAGATGAGTTATCATCTGGTCCTCGTCTTGGGTTGGACTGTTTGTCCTCTGGTCTTGGTGTGGACAGGTTTTCCTCTTGTCCTGGTGTGGACAGGTTGTCCTCTTGTCTTGGTGTGGACTGGTGGTCATCTAGTCCTAGTCAGGGTCAGGACTAGTTGTCCTCTGGTCATGGACCTGGTGTGGACTGGTGGTCATCTAGTCCTAGTCATGGTCTGGAATTGTTGTCCTCTTGTCATGTTCATGGTCCTGCTGTAGAGTGGGTATCCTCTGGTCCTACTACTAGTCTGGACTGGTTGTCTTCTGGTCCTTGTCTTGGTCTGGACTGGCTGTCCTCTGGTCCTGGACCTGGTCCTGTTCTGGACTTGTTGAATGAATAAATTGAATAAATGTGTGCTTGAACTTACGCTGAGCTCCATTTAGATTCTTGTCATCTCCACGTTTGTAGTCTACATGTTGAAATACGGCACAGATTTTTAAAAACCTCCTTCAGGGTAAGTTCAGTCTGGCGTCACTCCACACGAAGAGTGACAAACAAGAACAGAGCTCCATCCCGACACCGCCTGCCTGCCTGCTTTTAAAGGCCAAATATTGCCCCCATATATCATCAGACCGGCACAGAGGCCATCAATCCAAACCCTGCGAGGTGTCATGAGAGAAAATGAAAAAAGGAATACGGTGACACAATGAAAGCAGGGCGATGCAAATGGAATAGCATACGACGGGAGTCACAATATAACGAGCCAGCGCACGTTTACTGCAAGTGGTTATTTAAAAAAATACACCTTCAACTACTCTTCAAATATGGAAAAGACGTCTTATTTTTATTTATTTATTTATTTTTTAATGTTCATACTTTATGCAAAAAGGGAAAAGCATGACTTTGAACATATTCAAAAGATTAAAAAATAACCAGTGACAAATCAACTACAGAAGGTGGAGAACCGTCTTTAGCGAATCTGGTGCACTTTTTTTAAATGCAAGCATTTAATCTTCATGCAATTGCTTATTTTGGATGCTACTTTTGACTAAAACAGGCTGCAACATGAAACTTTTTTTGTCAAAACTGGCAATAAAATGCAAAAATGCAGAAAACTAAAACATCAACAGTCAAACTCTACTCTAAGTGTCTTCAGTACAATCAAATGCAAAAAGATAAGGAAACAGATAAAGTGGAATAATAACAGGTATGTAAATTAAATTATATTAAATTAAGAGAGTAGTGAAGGAACAACCCCCCCTCCCCCTGCCCCATTCTATTTACGGTTTTATTTTAATTTTATTATTAGTATTATTTTTTCTTTCTAAATCTTAATTTCATAATCTTTTTTCTCTTCGTACCTTTCCTTTGGATTTTTATTTTCATTTTATTTCATGTTGTATGTATTCTTGTATGTTTAGAAAATTATATATATATAAAAATGTGCCAGGATGAACAAAATTTGTAATGAAATATGACAACTTGTAATGTAGTAAAACAGCCTGCAATAAAGTAATAAAAAAAAAATACAAAAAGAAATGTTTACTGACAGAGGATACAACAAAAGCTTAAAATTTGGAAAGCAGGTGATTCCTAAAGACGTCTTATTTTTTAGCATAATCCGATAGTCGGATGTAACCAGGAAGGTTAGTTAAAGCCTCGCTGACGCACCAATCCATCTTCCTGTCTGTGAAAGGAGAGCAGGATTGGTAAGTGAGTATTGATTGGAGGGAATCATACAGAACCAGGTTCATTTTCTCTGCAATTATTCACACAACAAATTGAGTGATTCCTTAAGTCCATAAAGGAATGGGGGGGGGGGGGGGGGGTAGACTGTCCATCTTGAGTCGATACGAGACTTGTTAACAAGTGAAACGATAACCTGAGAGAGATTCATTACCCTGCTGTTTGAAAGCCTTCCACTGCTAACTCAATAGAGTAACAAAATATGGTGATATGTTGACTGGTATCAATGGGGATGTACTCGTAGTTAAATGTGTCAAAGTAGCAACAAGGATTTTTGTATCAGTAGAGGTTAGGATTTAGCATTCTAGCATTAGCATTAACATTAGCACCTAGCATTTTTTTCTGAGCACCAGCATCTTTTTTCAATTGTTTTCAATAAGTAGAGAGCGTTTGCAGCAGCTGTCGGCCATCTTTTTTCCGAGCGCTCCACCTTCTTAGTGCGGCCGCTCCAGAGGCTCAAGTTGAAAATCACCTTTTCAGAAAGGTGCTGTTGACGTCACCGGCGCCGCTCCAAATGTATGATATTCCCCCGTAGTTTTACCACATACAGATCGTGCCTTGTACCCACTTCCTGTCTGATCGGGAAAACAAAACGATCTCAAATTAGACAGAATGCAGTATAAAGTAACAGAGCAGTCACTCCCCATAGAGCTCCATTTTAAATACCAGACTTTATAGTCACATCAACCATGTTGGAAACCTCTTGTACAAACATACAAATATTGTTACTTATGGCTTCAGAAAAATGTACATTGTTGTTTCTCTGTCTCTCTGGGTTTTCTTGGGGGGTGGGGCTTCCTTGTGATCGACAAGTCACAAGCGACCTACATCGAGTCTTTTATGTTTAACAAACTAGAAATCTGCTGCTCGATGTTGACGTCCTAATCAGGGAAATGAACCGCTCACTCAGGCCATGTTAGAGCCTTACTCTACTCACTGACCCACACAGGGAGGAGGAGGAGGAGGAGGAGGAGGAGGAGGAACCACAAAAAGTTGACCATGCAGGGAGAGCGTTTGAAGGTATCTTGAAAAAAAAAAAAAGACGGAGGCGACTGCAGAGGGCTGTGAAACAAAGAGCAGGTAGATTGATGATTGATTAGCTGTGGCTGTCTGGCTGACTGAGACTCATTGGCAGCTGTCACTTTGATGAATTACACCGCGGAGAAAAACACACTGCACTCTGATTACTGCCAACAAAAGAGTGTGTATGAGTTTGAGTGTGTGTGTGAGGTTGATGTCCTGTATATAGCCTCGGTTGAATGAACGCTTCACGTGTGTGTGTGTGTGTGTGTTCCCGCAAGGCTTTGGATTGCTCTGCAGGGATTGTTTTTTTTAGCGGATGCTGCCGGTGTTGTTTCCATGCTAATCGGCCTCCTGTGCCTCCACGTTTACACACCCCAAAAAATCCTTGTTTAGTATTCAGCCCGAGGACGCATGCCCATCCCCACAAGTCTGGCCCAAGGTCCTACACCACCCGTATAGAGAAGGCGATTTGTTCATATTTAACAAGCAGGATGACAGCTCCAGCGGTAACTGGAAGCTCTGAATAATTCACACACATTGGATAAAGACCACGCCGTGTCTTTCTTGATCCGACAAAAAGAGCAAGATCTGAATGAAGCATTAAAAAATTACTGGTGATTTTGTTTAATAAAACATTTCGGGAGCCGGGTTGAAGCTGCTGAGTGGGGACAAAAGTATTTCTAAATGTGCACATCTTTCAAGAAAGAAAGCAGCAGAAAACAGAGACGTAAATCAGGGCTGACATTGCTCATATTTTTTAAGTTTGACCTTCATATTCTTCTTCATAAAAGACTAAAAGGAGCAATGTGTAACTCTGACTCCACGTGGTTAAAACGGGTACTGCAGTCTAAATGCTGAACATTGCAGAGAGCTGTCTCCCCCCCTCCTCTCTAGAGTGGATGCTCACTCAGGTCACCATGTGGTGGACTCTGAAGCTTCAGTGTTTATCCAGCTCTGCATGGGTCTGTAAACCTTTCTGTGTTCTAACCTCTCTCCATTTTTCAAAAGCATCTCCAATATTGATCCTCGTGTGGGGGGGTCGCCTTAAAAGCGCCTACCTTCTCTGGTCCAAACAAATCCAGAGCATTCAGGAGCAGAATCTAAAGTTAGAAGGAGGACATACTGGCTGCTGCATTGTTGTCAGAGAAGCCAGCACTTCAACATAGCATGTTTCCTTTAATGTCTGATCAGATAGTGAGGTCATTGTAAGATCTAATTCAAAAGCTATCTTGCATATTGGACCGTTCAGGAGAAGCCAACATGAATGGATCATGGCTGTTCTTCTTCTTCCCTCCTTAAAAGAAATGTTGAAATAAAATTGAATTTTGACATTGATCCAGGGAATAAATGTGCTTTCCTGATTTTGATTCTCCATTCACCCCTCTGACTTTCTCTTTTCTCTGACTTAAGCTTAAGTTTGGATATTACTTCAAACCTCTTTAATCCCTGCTCCAGATGCTCCTCCGTCCTTGATGAACCCCGACCTGAACACCGTGTGCCACATTTGGCTTCTTTTTTTTTTTTTGCCTGATTGCAAGTTTTGCTGCGAGACGAGAAGCCACGCTCTGCAGCGCTTCCCTCAGAAATAAACAAACCACACGTATGACATTACTTTGTATGTGGATGCTGCTTCCGTCTGTGACCTGTCCTCTGGGCGATGCAAAACAAAACACAGTGAAGCAATAAATCAAAAAGGGGGAAGGCGTTCAAAGGGGGGTCGCTTCATGCAGAAAATAAACTGAAAACACATAACGGTGTTTGATTCCTGGTTAGTGTGAAACTAAAGCGATATAAAAAAAATAAATAACTCCAGCATGATTTCTCTGGCCTCTGAGGCTGAAAAAGAACAAAACAGTTAGAGCATACAAATAGTGGAAATGGAAAATAAGAATGCATTTTGTAAGCCTGATAAGCATGTGATTGTGTCAGAGTGATTCATGGGATGTTTGGATGATGCTGCAGATGTTTCATTATAATGTTTGCAGACTCAAAATTATGATTAACGTTGCTGTAATGCTCAAACTTTACACTACTATGCAGTATTTCATATGTTGGAATCAGGTCCACGTGCAAGGAAGTTAGTGAAGTGAAAAAAAACTGCTCTGATTTGCTGCAGGTCCTCCAAGCTGAATTAAGACAAGGTTGCCCTCTAGTGGTCAAAGTGTTGCATGGGGGAACATTTATGATGAGTAAGAGTAAAAGTCAGCCAAGTAAACTGAGATTTTATTTAATATTTGTTTCAGCTTTTTGAAATTCAGACACAGTAAGAGACAGAAAATCAAAATTACAACATGAGAAAATAGACATTAAATGACATTAAAATTAGCATGATAACATAAAAACAATAAGACAATGAGAGACCAATATTGACCTCTTACCTCCAAACAAATATGGATATGGATAAACGAGGGGGGAAAGTCGGCATAAAGGAGCTTCAAATGGCCAGAAGTTTAGTGCAGCCTGTGTCTAAAAGAGAAAACTAGCACGGTTTTGATGTCAACAAGTTCTGACAACCGAATTAGTTATGATTGAAGCGTATCAGATGTGCGACTCTCGGTGCGTTTAACTGTGTAATTATGTTTTGCAGCAACAGATTACGGCACAAATAGACCTTAAAGTGAGAGTCATCTTAGAACAAGGTGAGAAAAGCTTTAATTTATGTTTTTAAAAGTGTCAAAATGTCACTTAAACTTCTCCGTCTGTGAGTAATTATTTTCTGATTTGATGTCTGACGGTGGGCTTTGTTCCCCCTCTCTCCTCCTCTCTGCCCGTGTCTCATCTGTTTGAGATAATGATTAAAAAATGGAACTAATTTCCTTGAATCCACAGGAAATCACGTCGCGCTCAGATCGGCGTCCTTTCATTAACCGCTCGCTGCTGTCGAATAACGAGCTCCGCCGAGCACATCGATCCAATAAAAAATAAAAAGTTTGATAATGTTTCCAGCCTCTCGTTGTCTCTGCTGTCTTTCTAACGACCTTCGATTGTCAGACTAAATAATGCTGTGTCAACTTTTGGCGGGAGGATGAATTTACAAAATCGTATTTATTTTTTTGTATGATGATTAAATTTGACTTTTTGAGTTCATGAAAATATCAACCTCAATGTTCATTTACTGCTCTGAAGCTGCAACAGGAAACACACTCTTTGGAATTAAAGTCCCCAAAAGGTGGCAGTACAAGACTAAAGTGTGTGTGTGTGTGTGTGTGTGTGTGTGTGTGTGTGTGTTCTTGTTTTACTATCTTTGTGGGGACATAGTTTTGACCCTTATGAGGACATTTCTATAAAATTAGTGATCTTGAAGAATGAGGACAATTTTGCATTGGGAATTGTTTCATACCAACAAAAAACAATCAATCGGGAAAACGAGCGCAATGCACATGATTAGAAAATTGAAAATAATAGTTTTCTATTAAAAACTGAGAATGTTGTCACTTTTTTCTCATTTTTTTGTAAGTTTCTTTTTATTTATTTACCAGGAAGTCCAACAGAGATTTTTAAAAAAAGAGGGAAAATATCTGTAAATTTACAACTTTAATCTTGTGAGTAAGTCTTCAAAAGGCTGCAAATACAAATGTGTGTGTGTGTGTGTGTGTGTGTGTGTGTGTGTGTGTGTGTGTGTGTGTTATGTAAAGTGGAGTGGTCCTCACTTCCTGCTGCGGGGCGACACGTCGGTCAAACACTTCCCTCAGGAGAGAGAGAGAGTGTTCTCACGCTGCAGAGTAAAATATGACACACACACATATTCACACACACACACACACACATAAAATCAACAAGCTGGACACGTAATGAAACTAAATCAACTTAATTAATGGACGCCGGCGTGTGAACTGATGTATCTGTACCCGTTACAGCTCCCCCTCCCCCCCCCCTCCCCCCCCTCCTCCCCACGACTTCTTCTCGTTTATTTATCCATAAAAAATGTTTAACTCTACGTTCGCCCCTCCCCCGTTCCGCTCCCTGGGTGTCACTGATGGTCTTCCTGTGACGGTGGGTCACAAGCACCATTTCCTCCTCTGGTGACATGAGAGGTCAGAGGTCAAAGTTGAACAGCTGTCTAGTTTTCCTACTGTACGTGTGTGTGTGTGTGTGTGTGTGTGTGTGTGTGTGTACATGACAATTCAGAGGAAGAGAGTGTGAGTGGGAGTTTGGAGCAGACTCTGGGGGATTCTAAAGGCTGTGGGGGTACGGGGCTTAGTTTGTGTGTTTGTGTGTGAGTGTGTGTGTTTGTATGAGTGTGTGTTTTAGGGGGTCAAAGGTCAACTTCTTCCCCTCACAGTCCCTTGGGAAACACTACTTGATGGGAATCTCCTCACACTGTCCCTCGCTGTGATATGAACACACACACACACACACACACACACACACACACACGCACACACACGCGCTCTTTGGTTCTGCTTCTTCAAGATGAGGCCTCTTAGCTGGGAGACAGAAGCAAACAGAATCCCAGGCTCTAAATCCTGGATCCATACCCCTCTACCCCTCTACCCCTCATCCAAGAAGTCCTAGACGTGATGGAGACCATGACACGAGGTTCCTACCTAGATAAAAACCTGGTTCCCAAAAGTGTTTTGTCAGCTTTTTCTAGGGGTCGATCGAAAGTTCATGAATTAAGAATCTTTAATGGCAAAAAAAGCAGATTTTTATGAAGTGAAAACAACGTTATTGTTAGAATCACAGACAACAGACGCTAACAGGAAGTCGAAACGTCGAGAAAACGTTTAAAATACAATTTTTAGAATTAAGTCGAAATAAAGTCGAATGTAGAGAATTAAGTTGAAAGACAATTTTGTAAAATTTCAAAACTGTGTTTCAATTTTACGACGGAGGATTAGGGCCACGTTATTATTATTATTATTTTTAATTTCGAGATTAAAGTCGTAAATTTACGAGTCATAAATTTCTGACTTTAATTTCGAAATGTATTTATTTTTTTATTTTTTAACATGGCCCTAATCCTCCGTTGTACAATTTGATTCTCGACATTTCGACTTTTTTCAATAAAAAAAAATAAATAAATCTTCCTCCTCTCATTTTTTATTTCTCATATCTGGCCCTAATCGTCTTCCGTACATAATAAAGCGATTATCTGCTGCTGAGTTCACGTACCTCACCTAACCTGACCTCAGTGAAGGTGCACCGGTTGTTTTCCATTCACAATAAGAGCATTGTAAAAAATAGTATCTTTGATATCACAAAGCACATTCAGCTCCGATTCGCTTATTCGGCTTTATTTTGACCTACATTCGCCCACGATGCATTATGAACAAAAATTCAAGAGGGGAAAATACATCCACCGTTTGTGAGTGTTATAATACCGTATCTAAGCGGACACGACAGTAAACGATACATAGACATTTCCTGTCCCCCGAGCCTTCAGTGTAAACCCGCAATATCACAAGACGCGCTGGGTTTAAGATCCGGGAGAGGACACTGACACCGAACCGGGAGCCCACAAACCTGCGTCAGAGGCCGGGTGAGTGTTGGCCATGCTTTTCCTTTTTTTCTAATCCTTCTGTCATTCACAACCAGGCGACAGCATCTCCAGCCTGGTGTAACACGACGTCTTCAGCTCCCAGAGAAACGTGTGAAACGAGCCAGACGTCGTTTAAAGATCTTACAATTTAAAGTCATCGCTGTCTAAGATAAAAACACTACCTGCAAAATACAAAACAATGCACCGCAAGAATCCCGTTTAGTGTTATCTTTAATTCGGCATTAACATAATCTAATTTAGACACACAATTTAGCAAAATATGAGTCAAAATCGTGCCGCTGGTATCGGCGGGTTTCGGTACGTATAGCGAGAGGCTGCTGTTGCGGGACAGTGCAAAAGTTAGATGTTTTATTAATGTCATGCATACTTACAGTTCTATATTAATGCCGAATAAAAGAGTATATTTGACTTTTTAAAAATATACAATAAAGTCAAATATCATGCAAATGTGTGGATGTCTTTACGCGTGACCTCTTTAACTTGATCGATATCTTGACAGAGGTTTGGTGCCCTCATATAACAGATGACTGAATCGCTCTCTGAATCTTTCTGGGTTATCCTGCTGTGCAGCAGATAGATAAAAGACAGCAGGTCGGATTATTATCGCTTCTTCTTGTTTTCATGTTTGCATCGTGCAGGATTTGTGATCTTACTGTTGTGTATTGAGCAGCTTACAGGCGACAGAGAGGGATTGTTTTCGCTCCAGTGACCTGATCCAAGGTCTTCTCTCATCTGCTGCGCGATTTCACGTGTTTCTGCATCCTCTCTCAGTACTGAGCTGCTCTGCATTCATGGAAAGAAACGTAGCCATGTTTATTCTAATATTTATGAAACAATTGCATGACAGAAATGTGTTTCCTCTTGCAGCTTTTTGGGCCTTTTCTTTTAAACATTTACAAGCTTTTCTCTGAGTTATGTTTGATTAAATATTGATAATCTGAGAGGCTGGAGTTTGTCCAGAAATCAGTTATTTCTTGCAATTTAGACATTGAAAAATGTTCAATTTATTTTGTCATAAAAAGCATTATTTGGCCAAACTTGAGATAATCTTACGTCAGTGCATGTTTCTGAGTGTTCCTGGCATGTCATTTGGCTGAGGAAGAAGCCCATAATAAACCCCCTTCTCACCACTGAACTGGTTCAAGTTTGGAAATCTGATAGGAGGAAGGAACCCACCGTCACGTTTGCTGAAGTTACGTACGACTACAGCGGAACTCACGTCGTTTGCTCCTTCAAAATAATACAGCGTCTTCCTGTGTGTTCTCTCTGAGGAACATAAAAGTAGAAGTCATGTTAAATAATTCAGAATGAATGACTAGTGAGATTATGGTGCGTTATGTAACAAAACAATAGATTACAAGGACACAAAATAAAGTGTAAATTGACCCATAAAGAGCTAAAAGTTTAATATCTCAGATCAAGAACCGAAAAGTCAACTTGCTCTGATCCTCTTTGGCCCCCGGGTTTCCTGTAGGGACGCTTTTTATTTATTAATCAACATCGTATACACATTAAACTACTTCATGAGCAGAGATGGGACACAGTCAGTTCACACAAAATCGCTTTAAAGACATTCAGACTGAACTGAGCCCACAAATCGTTTCCATGACGACGCTCAGACGAGATGGAACAGCTGCTTCTTTATTATCGAAAGCACGACCCTGACACAGTTTAAATATTTAATTTGAAAACCTGACAGCTGCTTCCTGTTTGCATCTGCAGCCAGCACAACGTCAACCTAACACATAATACCAACAACAACAACAACAACAACACTATTGATTATGATTTAAAAAAAGAAAATGTCTTGTGCTCTCATTTTGTGTGTTTAATGACTCAAACCAAATCAACCTACAGGTACAAAGAAAGTTATCTTACCTCGTGTCCTTTATTAACGTTTCTAATTTAACATTATTGAGTGTTATATTCTTTATTTTACTCATCATTCTTTAGTCCAGTCGTTTTTATTTTGAAGGAAACAACCGGAAGCCACGCTGCGCACTCCGTGTATCTTGACAGCGTTTTGGCAGAGACGGGCAGCAGTGTGCGGAGCAGCTGATGCTCTTGCGGTGCTAAAAATAATCAACTTTTATTCGCTCCAACTCTCACCGTATTGTGCTTCTTCTTCTTCTTCTTCTTCTTCTCCTCCTTCTGCCTGTGAACTTTATTTCTTCTTCGTTTGTTTCATAATCCGGACATCAGGAATGACACGGAGCCAGTGAGGAGTTTTACTTTTCTGAGGTGAGTAAAAGACTTTAAAGTTTTACGTCATTTAGCGTCACTTTAATGCTGTGTACACTGTGTTTGCTTCAGCTGACATTTAAAGTATTCAGTGTTTTTTTTTGTTTTTTTGGTTCTGTGCTGGTTTAAGGCAGGTTTTGTTATAAAGACTGGATGATAACTTACTTATTACTTTAAATAATAAAATTATAATATTAAAGGTGTCACCTGCTTAATCCTGCAAGCAGAATCGCTAATTTAAGACCTAAAAAAATCTGTGTTTCCATAATGTAGTGGCACTTCACTGAGCTCTGTTTAAATCATAAAGCAAAGCGAAGTTGTAAAAAAAAAAATATTTTGCAAATTTTAAATGAATGACCTTTATTTTGAAAGGATTTGCCTAAGAAGAACTAAGTGTAGAAAACATATTTTTTTTGTGTTTTTTATTTTTATTTGAGTGTCCACATCAGTTCAGATTTCTCCACAATGAGGCTCAAAAAAAAAAATCAAAAAAATCTTTTGACCTCAACAAAGATGGCCGCCAGACTCACGTTCGGCGACCATCTGGTGACATGGAGGTGTTTTATTTGTATTTTCTACTGCTTCTCACACCTGTTTTTATACACTGACTGTGCGTCTTTAATGAAACATGTAACGATTGAAGTTATTTTGGTTCTTTTTAACTCTTAAACTCTGATATGTTGAACATGTCTAAACTTAAGCCCCGCCCTCTTTAAACTTTTAATGACGTCTTAAATTAAATTAACAGCTATGCACTGTGAGCCGGAGGGCATGCAGCCGGGCAGCGTCCCCTGAAAATAGCTCTCGTGCCTGCGTTTGTGTTTCTGTTTGCACACTTGAACGTGTCACATGCCACACGGCCGCGTCTCCAAAGTTCAAGCCCGGGCGCCACGAGGGACAAGCGTCAGATTTAATAACAAAAAAACAAACAAAAAACAGCACACGTTCACTGATTGCATCATCCTAAAAACGATTACAAACCCTTTAACGCCGCTCTCTGTTGTCTCAGATCGACCGCAGGTTTGTGTGCAGCAGCAGCAGCGGCGGCGGCGGCGGCAGCCAGGCGGTGGCATGGCCTTGGCGTTTTGCGGCAACGAAAACGGAACCCAAGCATACAACGTGGAGAAGGGCGTGCTGGACAACGGCTGCTTCGTGGACGCGCTCAACCTGGTTCCCCACGTCTTCCTGCTCTTCATCACCTTCCCCATCCTCTTCATCGGTAAGTGCCAGGATGTAAACATGATGGACTGTAAGTGCACGCTCTCCCATTACATTGTGATGCTTTCTGTGCTGTCGGATGATTTGATGAGGAAGTCGTCAGGATGCTCCTCGCTCGATAAATTATCTAGAACTTCCACCTGATGTGTGCGCCGTTACTGTTACAGTCTGTCTGGGGTCAAAGGTCAAAGGTCAAAAGTCAAAGGTCAAAGGTCACACGGATAAAGAGCAGAAACGGCTCTGATGATAACGAGGAGTGAGGGGAGGAAAGTTTCTGTTGTTTCCCGCTGAGCTGTGTGACGATCGTCTGTTACTCACTTCATGTGGAGCAGATGTGTTAGAGACACACACACACACACACACACACACACACACACACACACACACACACACACACACACACACACACACACACACACACTCTCTCTAAGACACGCTCTCTTCAGCAGTGTGAACATTAAGCAGCTTTGAAGAGCAGTTAAGACGGGATTAGTTCAGCGATCCAGCAGGTTTTTTTTGTTCTGTTTCTGCAGGAAATACAAAAAACTGAAATCATGATTTAAATATTTTGTTTTGTTCGTTTCTGTAAACATCGTCCAGTTTTCCTCTTTTTTACGAGACACTGAAGGCAGCAGATCTTCAGAGGGTCACTGCGACTCTCCAACAACACTTCTGGCCTCAACTCAAGAATCCGTTCTGTAGTCATGACACAGTTTCACATGAAATGTCTAAACAGGATGAAATTATGAAGTGTTGAGCATATCTGACCCCAAAGGTCAAAGGTCAATATGTCTCAGTAATGGCCTGAAGTGATGAGCTCGTCCTCCTCCTGGGGCTCAAAGATGAACTGATTTGATTTGAGTGGTCAGAACAATCGATGGTCGATGTCGACCCGGTGAAGAAGAGCTCGCCGCGCCCGGAGGGAGTTACGTAACATCAGTTTTATTTTCACTGTTTGTCTGAGAAAAACGACCGAATGAAAAATTATGAAACAAGAATCATGATGATAACAACTTTTATAGTGTGTGTGTGTGTGTGTGTGTGTGTGTGTGTGTGTGTGTGTGTGTGTGTGTGTGTGTGTGTGTGTGTGTGTGTGTGTGTGTGTGTGTCTCTGTGTGTGTGTGTGTGTGTGTGTGTGTGTGTGTGTGTGTGTGTGTGTGTGTGTGTGTGTGTGTGTGTCTCTGTGTGTGTGTGTGTGTGTGTCTCTCTGTGTGTGTGTGTGTGTGGGAATAGCTCTGACCAGAAGCCCTCAGTCCGCTCCCTCAGGACTCTCTAATTGTTTCTTCCTGCTTTGTGCTCTTTTTCCCCGGAGACGTCGAAATGGCCGCGGTCCATTTAGTTTAAGAGCAGAGACGTAAACCTAATGCACACATGAAACCTCCGTCCTGCTGACCTCTCATATCGATACCCGGCTTTCTAATAAACTTAATAAAGACGAGATCAAAGAGACACCAACAGGAAGTTATTTAAACCGTCTCTCCTCTCAGGTTGGGGCAGCCAGAGCTCAAAGGTCCAGATCCATCACAACACATGGCTCCATTTCCCCGGACACAACCTGAGATGGATCCTCACCTTCTCGCTGCTGTTCGTGCACGTCTGCGAGTTCGCCGAGGGCATCGTCTCCAACAAGTGAGCCCCTCAGGAAGACCGCCCAACCTTAGCCCACTCATGTCATCTTTCATATTCAATGGTAAATATATATACTTCCTGTTTGCCTCTCGCTGTAGGATGATGAACACCAACCACCTCCACCTCTTCATGCCGGCCTTCATGGGGTTCATAGCAGCTACGACATCGGTGGTTTACTACCACAACATAGAGACGTCCAACTTCCCCAAACTGCTGCTCGGTAAGACCTGACACTTTGGAGGGGGAGGGGGAGGGGAGGGGGAGGGGAGGGGGGAGGGGCAACAGGCTGGGAAAACAGGGTCACATTTTCTGACACTCCAAAGAAAAAGGACCAAAATGGAGCTGCAGATACCAATTTTTTATCCAACTTTTTTTTTTTATTTGTAAATTTTATTTCATTCAAACAAACAATAAAGTTAAGAAAAACAAACAAACATAAAATCTCAAATTTTGAATTAAAAGGAGCAGAAAGAAGACTAATCATCTAGAGCAGTGCTTCCCAAAGTGTCGGCGGCAGCCCCCTGGTGGGCCGTGTGGGTACTGCAGGTTGCCCGCGAAAAGCCCTCCACCAATTAAAAAAATAAAATAAATATCACAATAATGATGATTTGCCCTTTAAAGTCCCTGTAAACCAAAAAAATATATATGTTTTTTAGTTTTTTATACAAAAGAAGAATGTATTATTAACCACCAGGCCAAATTTCAGCAACGAAAAAAACGTATAAGTTTATAAAATTAAGCTTCAAAATCATGAAAAATGTAGCTGTTCTCTCTCCTCTGGGATGCTGTGGGCGTGTCCATGGAATGCGCCGAAGCCACGCCCACTCGCGGAGAGACGTTCCCTTCTCAACTGTCAAAAATGTAAATGACCTGAGAATGGAGGATGATTAGTGTTTAGAAAACTTTTTGTGTCTATCTTGCCATAATATCATTTTGTCATGTCCAATAATTGACCCTAACTGAAAGAGAGAGCTGTAGTCTTAAAAAAAAAAGTGTAACGGGCCCCGGAGTAATTTTGTATTTCAGAGCGGGACGCGGCAGTCTTAAGTTTTGGAAAGGCTGATCTAGATATATTAAAATGGTGGAGCAATACATCGATTTTTATCAACTGTTCGTATTTGTGGAGAAGGAGGATTTTCAAAAAACTTAAAGAAAACTTGAACCACAATCATGAAAACCTGTATTTGAACATCCCAAAGAGGCTCCATTGAAAACATTAAAACACTTAAAACCAACAAGAAGCAGTGAAACAGACTCTGAATTCTACTATTCTACAATTCACTTATCAGACGCTTTTATCCAAAGCGACGTACATCAGAGAGTAAGAACAACACAATCAAGGATCTAGAAAAAAGGGAACAATGTCAGTGAGAGCAAACGATCAGCTTTGAGTCTGATTGGACACACAGGTGCTGACAGGAAGTGACCAGAGGCAAAGCACAACATTGAGGGCAGTTCTTGAGAGCTCTAATCAGTATAGAAACCATCTTATAAGTCGTCGTTATCAAACAAAAACCATCGTCATTACCATCATCATCATCAATAATATGGAGACCATCATCATTAAGTTAGTAGGTATTCATGAAAGAGCTGGGTCTTTAGCTTTTTCTTAAAGGTGCAGAGGGACTCTGCAGATCACATGGAGTTTGAATCTTGAATCTTGACTATGACACGACCACCGTCCTCTGTTTTCTGCACAGTCCTGTTCATCTACTGGGTGTTGGCGTTCATCACAAAGTCCATTAAGCTCTGGAAGTTTGCAGTGTACAAAGTCGGACCGCAGCACCTCCGGTTCTGCATCACGGCCCTGTTGGTGATCCTGTACGGGCTGCTGATGGCTGTGGAGATCAACGTCATCCGAGTCAGGGTGAGTCATCGACCCCAAAGGACTCATTTGCAATATGTCGCATTGCGGTCTAACCTAATTTTGTCCTTTTCTCTCCCTGTAGAAATACGTTTTCTTTGCAAACCCCCAGAAGGTGAAACCACCTGAAGACTTACAGGATCTGGGGGTTCGTTTTCTGCAGCCGTTTGTCAACCTGCTGTCCAAGGTAGAAACAAATACACTGAAATCTTTAACCATTTGAACCACCAGTTAGTCTGGATTAAAGGACATGTTTCATCTTTTATATTCAGGCCATAACGAGCAACTTAGGAAGTGTCATGAATTCTTATTTAAAGGCTTTATATGTGATTTTTTTGATCCAGCAGATGTCGCCCTTGAGCACCAGCATGAAACCAAAACAACTGGCGCTGCATTGTTGTGTTAGCATGCTAATGCTAGTGATCTTTATTATGCTGGTATCTTCACACTGCATGTAAATTTACCTGAAATGAGCGTGATCTAGAAACACAGTTTAAGCAGTGAGTACAGTATGTTATTTCTTCTTTTCTTCTAGTCCCTCAATTAAACAACTTTTTATTACACGAGGGGAGGAGTCAGCCGGCCGTCCTGGCGATGTAAACAAAGTGAAGATAGGACTCTGAAAACTCTGAAAACATCACAGACAGTGGGGACTCGGGTGTTACACCCATTGTAGACAGTCATGACTCACAGAGTTATTTTCAGAGTATATACTTGATTTCTACATTTAAGTGTGAAAAATCACATAGAAAGACTTTAAACAAATCTGCCATTTAAAGTGTTTAGTTTTTTCCACGTACTGAACACAGTCTGGGTTTAAAAAGACCGTTATTGGTCTCATAATCAGTTGTTGCTGCGGTGCTAAAGGTTAGCAGCGAGCAGCAAACCCGACTTATCGTTGGCCCGTTTTCAGGCGACCTACTGGTGGATGAACCCGCTCATCATCGGAGCCCATAAGAGACCCATCGAGCTGAAGAAGATCGGCAAGCTGCCCATCGCCATGAGAGCGCTCACCAACTACCTCCGGCTCAAAGACGCCTACGAGGACCAGAGGGGTGAGCAGATGATGGAGACCGGGTTTAAAACATGGACGACATGTTTTGACCTGTAGACCCAGTTCTTTTACTCTCTCTCTCCCTCTCTTCTCTCTCTCTCTCTCTCTCTCTCTCTCTCTGTCTCTCTCTCTCTCTGTCTCTCTCTCTCTTTCTCTCTCTCTCTCTCTCTCTTTCTCTCTCTCTCTCTCTCTCTTTCGCTCTCTCTGTCTCTCTCTCTCTCTCTCTCTCTCTGTCTCTCTCTCTCTCTGTCTCTCTCTCTCTCTGTCTCTCTCTCTCTCTTCTCTCTCCTCTCTCTCTCTTTCTCTCTCTCTCTCTCTCTCCTTTCTCTCTCTCTGTCTCTCTCTCTCTTTCTCTCTCTCTCGTCTCTCCTCTCTGTCTCTCTCTCTGTCTCTCTCTCTCTCTCTCTCTGTCTCTCTCTCTGTCCTCTCTCTCTCTCTGTCTCTCCCTCTCTGTCTCTCTCTCTCTCTGTGTGTCTCTCTCTCTCTCTCTCTCTCTCTCTCTGTCTCTCTCTCTCTCTCTCTCTCTCTCTCTCTCTCTCTCTCTCTCTCTCTCTCTCTCTCTCTCTCCTCTGTGTCCTCTCTCCCTCTCTCTCTCTCTCTCTCTCTCTCTCTCTCTCTGTCTCTCTTTCTCTCTCTCTCTCTCTCTCTCTCGTCTCTCTTCTCTTTCTCTCTCTCTCTGTCTCTCTCTCTCTCTCTCTCTCGTCTCTCCCTCTCTGTCTCTCTCTCTCTCTCTGTGTCTCTCTCTCTCCTCTCTCTCTCTCGTCTCTCTCTCTGTCTCTCTCTCTTCTCCCTCTCTGTCTCCCTCTCTCTCTCTCTGTGTCTCTCTCTCTCTCTCTCTCTGTCTCTCTCTCTGTCTCTCTCTCTCTCTGTCTCTCCCTCTCTCCCTCTCTCTCTCTCTCTCTCTCTCTCTCTCTCTCTCTCTCTCTCTCTCTCTCTCTCTCCCTCTCTCCATGCAGACTGCAGAGGATCCAGATCGCAGCCCTTCGATGTGGCGCTCCATGTACCGAGCGTTCGGTCGCCCCCATCCTGCTCAGCAGCCGCACGCTCCGTTACCTCGCCGACCTGCTGGGCTTCGCCGGGCCGCTCTGCATCTCTGGCATCGTGAAGTACATGGAGAATGGAAATAATGCGCCGCCAAGCGAGGTGGGTTTACCAGTTACTGTCTTAAAGGGCCACGACCGATATACCGATATTAGGGAGAGAATTGTATTATGTATTTTCTGCTGTGGCTGCTCACCTGTCTGCTTATTACTGTCATGATATTTCTATTCGTAGCTTTTAGTGATGTTTGAATTGGTTTTTTTTTAGGGAGCCTTTTATAAAATCTGGCCAGGGACAACTCTAATGCAATGTCCCTGCAAAATAAATAAATAAAATTGAAATTAAAAATAAATGAAGAGAGAATTCCGATATATTGACCGTATCTTTCTTTGGTCTGTCTCCGATCCTTGGAGAAAGACTGATTCACACTTTTTTGTTCGTTCATCCCATTAACAACGCTCTGAAACAATAATTTAGAAAGTTAGAAAAAATTAACTATACAAAAAATAATTCACAAACATAAACTGAATAAACCGAGTAATATATCAGCACATATCGGAGATGAAATTAGCCAATATTAAAATCATCATCATCATCAATCTTGATTTAAGTTCTTGGAGAGATCATTGAGGGCGACCCTCATTTACAAAGATGCCGAGAAAACATACATAAATGATAAACAACGAGAAATAAAATAAAAAATAAAATCAATAAAAGAGCAATAAGAACAATAAAATATATACACTAAAATAATTTAAAAGCTTGAAATGACTACAGTGATAAGTCAGTAAATTAAAATCAAATAAAACAGTTAGAGTCAGGTATTGGGCAGTTAAAAATAATATTTCTAAAGTGTCCATAAGAGATAAAAGTGCTCAAGTTCAGGTCCTGTTGTAAAATATTCCGGGAGTTTGCAGCACTAACACTAAAAGCAGTTTTTCCTGCTTTAAAGTCACTTGATGTGCTGATATCGGCCGATATTATCGGTCAGCCGATCGTCAGGCTCTAGTTTCTGTTGGTCAAATTGTCAGTTCAATTGCTCTGTTTGACACTACAACGGTTTATCTGCAGAAGTATACATCTCTCTTCTTTTTTTATCCCAGTAATCTTTGATCTACGTTCAAAAACCAAATGTTTAACTTTCCCTCGACAATAAAACAAATCAGAGTTTCTACCCCTCGACGGCACAATAAAGCCGGAGAGGCAGTCAGAGAGAGAAAGCAGACGCTGTGTTTTGGCTGAAGAAGAAAAAGCAGATCTGATCAGCTCCTCTTAAGTCCATGCCAACATCCTCCTGAAGGTCTTAACAGTCCACAGAGCAGGCTTGGAGAGATGACGTGTGTGTTTTCATTGAGTCCACTTGGGCTGGATGTTGTTCTGGTTCCTGTAGGATGTGAGCGGCTGTATGCTCTGTGTGCCTGCTTGTTAAAGTGCTGCATTTCTGACTGACGTGGAAAATGTCCCACTCACCTCACAACCTTGAATTTAATACAGAAGGAAGGTCTGCTGAGCGTCAGAGCTTTTCAGTACTACACTGTGTGTGTGTGTGTGTGTATATGAGCGTCTTATTAATAGGACCCGACCGATGTGGGAGTGAATACCAACTGGAGAATAATGCAGGGGATTTTGGCTTGTTTTGTTTTTTTTTGGCGCTACCAACACATTTAGCTGTGTTGCTCATTCCAGAATGCACG
>NC_089217.1:1942688-1959250 GCF_963930695.1 Labrus bergylta
TAACCTCGGGGGGGGGTAGAAGAGGAAATGTTGTACTGCATCCTTGAAGCCTCACTCTGCAACAATCCAGTCAAAGAATGCAACAAAAACGAGGAAAATCCCGAGCTGTGGTCAGTCATTCAGCAGTCTAACTTTCCTTGATAACAAATCATAGCCTCTGTTGCCATGGTGACCCGTAGTATCAGGGTTCCATTGATGTTGTCTTTTTATAGTTGCGAGTGAAACCTACTCAGAGTTGACCGAAAGGAAATCAAATCTAGGGCCCGACCGATTTTGGGGTTTCTCAGGGCCGATACCGATATCGATATTGGGGGGGAGAAAAAAATCTGATACCGATAAATCGTAGATTAGATGGTCACTCAACTGGAAAGTAACTTTGCAATGTATGTTGTGTCGACGCTTGACACTCTGGAGAGTGATAGTGCGTGTTGCAATCCATATAGCGCCCTCTGCTGGTGAAAGATTTACTGCTAGTTTAAGACAATGAAACTCAAATAAAATGCTATCTGACTGGTTGTATAAATTTAGTTAAATGGCCGCATATCTGCGATAAAATTAGCCGATAGCGATAGTCACTGGTTACGCTGATATCGGCGTTATTATTGGCTGGCTGGTTAATCGGGCTCTGCTTAAATCAGCTGTTCTTGAAGTGTAAACTCAGAGTTACCCGCCTGAGCTCAGGGTTAGACTGAGAGTTTGTTTCAAAATGTGAAGTTACTGAGAGACCTCAGCTGCAGAGTAAATTCATCTTTGACTTTAGTTTTTTAAACTTCTGTCTCTTTGTTTTGGTTCAGGTGAGCAATGGATTCTTCACCTGGGGAAGCAACCCTGTCCACGCTGTCAGACATCAACATCCGCATCCCTACAGGTAGGAGGAATGACTCCACATCGGCTGAACATCGTTTATAGAAACGTTTGGATGGAGACGTTTGTTTTATTTCTGAAAGGGAACATTCATGCTTAAGCTCCAAGAAACCAGCTGCTTGAAGTAAATATTAAACACACAGAGCTTAAACACACCTAACGGACATCACAGAGGAAGGCAGAAGTTAACTTTGGTAACCTAGCAACAATGAGATCGCTCTGGAAAAGGAGGTTGTGGGTGCTGCCGGTGCAGAAAGCGCCGACTGTTGGGATCCTAATGCTGCAGTAACATCACTGACATATCAAATGTCAGGAGACCATGTCATGTTGAGCAGGCTGCCAACAGATGGACAGTGTAGTATGACACACACACACACACACACACACGTACACACACGCACACACACGTACCATCCCCTGGGAAGTGACTTGCTCGCTATGCCAGTTATGCTACTACTAAGAACATCAGGAGTATGTTCAGCCGAGTGTTGCTGCTGTTTCCCCCGCTCCACTTTTCAGAAAATGTGTGCTCAAACAGGCCGTTTGGAGATTTTCCTTCATGACATCACAAAGGGTAGTAGCCCCTCCCCCAGGTGGGTGACACTCCCACAGCTAGGTGTTTGTTCTGCCCTCTGAGTCTGCCTTCTCACCGTAAACAATAGGACATGGAGCGAGAAAGACAGAGACACCCGAGCCCTTCCAGAGAGGGGGCGTGGTCGGACACAGCTCATTTACATATTTAAAGGTACAGACACAGAAACAGCCTGTTCTGAACAGGGCTGAAATAGAGGGGTTTATAGACATGATCAAATACAGGATCAGAGTGGATTTAGAACAAGAAACTTCACACACATGTTTTGAGGAGCTCTGAGACTTATTTAAACTTTTTGAGAAGGAGGAGAATATGTGACCTTTAAGACGGGGTCAACTCAGATAGTTTTTCAGTAGTTGAATAGTATGTGTTTATAGCTGTGTAACTAAACCACCTTTGACCTCTGACCTCCACTTTGAGGACTTGAACCTCTCACGACCCCAAAGTGCATTGGCAGGTTCTACATAAGAGAGAAGCCTGCAGCCGATATGACAAACCACTATAACTCTGAATACACATTCACATAATGAACTCGTATGTGTCTCTTCAGGTCAGCTGACGATGATCGTTGGCCAGGTGGGTTGTGGGAAATCGTCCCTGTTGCTGGCCATGCTCGGCGAGATGCAGACCATCGATGGAAGAGTCCACTGGAGCAAGTAAGAACAGAACGGCATCACTTACAGGAACATATTACGTTTTATTTAGAGATGCAGCTAAACGTCATGCTGTGCTGCTCGTGAGCTTAACCAGATTCTGATGTTTTGCACGCAACATTTCAACTCTTAAGTGTCTCAGAGTTTAATAATAAGAACTTACTTTATATAGCACCGCGACTTGAACCCGGTGACCCTCTGGTTCCCAAGTCCCCACAGACGGAGCTACTACCACGGTGTTTAGCACGCTACACTGTCAGACAGCCTATGTAGGAATTCACAGGATCTTGTTTTTCAGATTGAAAGAAGAGAAATAATGTGTTTAAAAACGTTTTTTTTGTCAATTTGCATTCAAATATAAGCTTTTACAGCGAAGCTAATACTGAACACACGATCACATCTGTGAGCCTTTCAGCAGGAAGGACGACTTTTTTTTAAATTTCAGGTTCATAGGTTAATGTCAGCTTTGGTTTTTGTGAGTAGCTGAAAGCTCTCAAGTTTTCTTAGGATCGTCAAACTCTGCTTTTAACTTCCTGAAAGATTTCTCCCTGGAGTCCCACTTTTTTCCACGTTTTAATTTCCTGTCATCATGTCTGTGACTTTATTTGCAGCTTTCTTTTCCGTGCTTAAAAAAGAAAAAAGAGTCTGAAACCTGTCGATTATAGCTGCACATGTGTAACCTGCAGCGCTGCACCCTAACCTCTGCAGTGAGTGTGTGTGTTTACACATCTGTGTCCCTCTCTGTGTGACTTTAGCTCAGTGTGTGTGTGATGGTGATGGTATGTTTGGTTTCTATCTCTTCATTTCCTGCCTTCTCGCCACATCAGGCTGCCTGATTGTGAGATGGTCCACGAGTGGAACTTCAGGTACTTTCTCTCTCTGGTCTCGTCTTCCTTAAACATCTTTTATTTTCATGGACTACAAACCATTACATTCACATTTGATCCATCTGTCTTCTCTTTCTCTTCATTTTTAAAAAGATGTATTCTTCTAACACACCAGAAGGAAGTTAAGAGTAGTGACAACATTTATTTTAGATTTTTTAATGAATGATTACAGGAACCTTCAATATTTCAATAAATGTCAAACAATAAAAAATGTCATCCATGAGTAATAAAAATTTAACCTAAGGGTTCTTTACTTCCTGTTTGGATAGAAATGTGTTTTTCATTCTGAAAAAAAAGTAAAGGTTACAACATTTTATATATATAATTATAGCAATGAATTATATTATATACAGGAGGAAAAAAAAGGAGCTGGAGTCAGCCGTGCTTTTATTTTGAAATAAAGTAAGGACCTTCCAGTAGAACAAAGGTTACAACATGAACTTAAATCGCTGTTAATGGCATGTTTAAAATTCCATTAATTTTGCATTAAAAATTAAAAAAATGTAGGCTTTTATTTTGAAATGTTGTACTGTCTTAACTTGAGAGTACTTTACTTGCTGTTTGAATTCAACCGTGCTTTTATTTTGAAATGAAGTAAAGCCCTTCTGTTACATGGAAGGTTACAAAGTTAACTTAAATACAGAAACAGGAAGTGGTTAGGGATCCCAAACTGAGGTCAAACAGCTCAAAGGAACGGTAACAAAGGTCAATGTGTGATGTCATGAGGTCAATGTGTGATGTCACAAGGTCAATGTGTGATGTCTTAAGGTGGATATGAGTTTGGACTCGTCAGCTGAGCTGTCTGAGAGTTTGTTAAAGTGAAATGAGACATTCAAAGATGCAGCAGGGTTCTTCTTTAACATCACTGAGACTACAGGGAGACACTGAGGACGAGTATCTACGGAGAGCCTGAAGGGACAAAATACAGACAGCGCTAATTTCCACATATTCTTACTCTCTGAAGGCCTCGTGGATGTGCTTAATCTTTGAACCTATTATCACACGTACGCCCCACAGCTCGAGAAACTTAATTATAACAGAGAGACGGTGACTGCATCGCTAACACAGCTCTTATTCTCTGGGTGGGAAAGGCTAATTCGATTAGCGGTTAGCAGGCTAGCATCACGTCTTCATTACCAGGGCATGAAAATCCTCTCCTGTCCGTCTCCTCCATGTTTTCTGTCTTGTCTTCTTCTTCTTCTCTGTCGGCAGAAACGAGCTTATAGCAAGCAGCTTTCTCTCTTCTATCTGTGATTTGTCTTCCCACTCGCTCACTCACAAATATACACACAGTTGATTGTCGGGGTTATTCTAACACGCTGACGTGACTTTGACAGTTGGTCAGAGTCGGAGACGACCGAGGAAGACTTCCGGAGGTATACGTTTCTCCTTCCTGTTTCCTGTCTACCGTACTGATGTGAAGTGATCCCAAATGACCCCTCATTCATTTCTCCTCCTTTTTTACTCATTTAAATTAACTTTAATGCCCTTTTTTTTTTTTTTTACCTCTTCTCAGGACAAAAGTTTTGTTTTACTGCATCGAAATTATTTCCCAGAGTATTTCAGGCTGTGTTGTTCATGGACACATACAAAATACGGACTCAAAGTTTTTAATGCAGGGGTTAAGGTGTTTTTTTTATGCACATAGTAGTTATTTTACATACAGAATAGGCTATAAAGTATTTTTGGACTATACATAATTGATTGATGCAGAATCGGTCATGCTCTGAATGCTCTAACAAGAAGAGGAAACTAAAGTTTAAAAAAAGAAGAAGAATAGTTCCTAGAAATAGAAACGTAGGATATAGATTCTATATCCTCTCTATATTATAGAGTTTAGTAGAGAATAGTGATGTAAACAGGACAGTTGTCAAATCACTTGGGTCAAACTCCGCTAGTTAAAGGAAGGGTAGGTTCAGTATGGTCTGATATGAGGAGACACTGTACAATAATATATGATAAGGCATGGTACAGTTTGGTAAGGTACGGTACTATACCATCTTTGTGGCCCATGTGTGGCCCATTTTACTGATTAAATCACTTTCAAGGGATTCTTTGATAATCAGTGTTTTTAGAGACAAAATATGGCAGCAGTTTGTAATTTAATAAACGCCACTGTGAGGAGTCAGGAAGCTGTGACACAGTGAGTCAAATGATCAGGAAAATCATTTTAGAGTGCCATATCAATATAGGACGCCTCTACGATTAATCGCCACTTCAATATTTAATTCCACCCCTCATTCAAAGTCCTGCTTCTGTAATCTTCCTGCTACAGCGGCGTTTTGTCATTGTGTGTGTGTGTGTGTGTGTGTGTGTTCAGGAACTTCATCAGCCTTTACCGTGTGCTGCCTCCTCCTCATTGTGTTCTTCCGCCTCTTTTTTCCGTCATTGAGTTCATTGTTGGTTTTGGTGCGTTCTGACCCCTGAGTGGTTTGTGTTTAAATGCTGGGAGTCATTGCCCGACTTTAGCTAAGACATTTAGATACTTCCTGGTAGCGCAGATGTTCAGATTATTGAAAACATTATTGTTTTCTTGAGTTATTAAAGGGAACGTATTCTGAAAAATCCTCTTCTAAAGTGTTTCTGAACATATATTTGGGTAACCTGAGTGTCTACTGACCCACAAAATGTGAAATAAATCCATCCAGTCCTTTGTTTGTGGTCTGCATAAGTCTTACAACACAGAGAAAAATGATCTGTTTCAAATGTGCTCTCCTTGTGATGTCACAGTGGGATTCTGGTAAATAAAAAAATCCCCTTCCCTCCCCTGATATCGCCACCCATGGACTTCACCCCCAGCTGAGAACAAACTTTTACTCAGGTCTGCCATTTTTATTCTCGCTACAGAGGAGTGATGTCTATCGGGAAAACTTAGGGGGGGCTCATTGCATTTAAAGAGACACACACACCAAAACGGAGCGTTCTGAGAGCGCTGGTTTATACAGGGTCACAAACCTCCTCTGGTGCTTGATTCATGTTATATTTGGACCAAAGCACAGCACAGATGTTTCATTTAGACCACAGGGGACTGTTTGAAAAGGAGGAGGAGGGGGATGATATGTACACTTTAAATGAAACGGTCTGGAGGGCCAAATAGGTACCTACATGTCTCTTTAAGCTTTGGGTCGATGTAGTTGTTCTCAAAGACTCCCAGCAAAGTGCTCCTGCTGTGGTTGGTGCCCTTGTTCCTGTTTTTATTTGTGTTGCTGTAGCCGGCGCAATCGTGGCTGTTGTTGTCGTTGTTGTTGTTGTTGCTCATGTTGATGTTTTGCAGCTTACAATTAACCCCAATTCATTCTCCATGTTTCTCTCTCATGCCTGACAAACTATACGTTCATGTTGCGGTGAAACATAATCCCCCTCCTCATTATTTTCTTTTCTCTCTTAGGATTGGGTGTCCCATTTATAAAGCTGGTTAGGGACAGGAGAACTGATCTGACATTAGATTAAAACGCTGCGTTTCCACCAAGCGGTCCGGTTTGGTTCACCCTGATCTTTATGCCGACCGTACCCTTACTTGATAAGCTAGGTGTAAACTGGATGGAGATAGCGACATCAGCTACGTAATGGCATGAAATCATAGCAGCGTGACAAAGTGTAGCCCGCCAAAAAATTAAACAAAGAAGAAGAACGTGAGCCGAAGATGTCCAACGTTTTGTCTTCTTTCTTCTTGGCATGTTCTTCTTCTATTTACCACAACAAGAAGACGACAAGCTTTGTTTGAGAGAATCCTTGAAATTACTCAATGGGATCTTTAAACATGGCGCCTTTTAGCGTTGTTCCTTTATTACCGCTGTTGCACAGGAAGTGACGATACTTTTGACCAATCAATGGACTGCAGGGTTTCTAGCTCCACCCTTTAAGGTCGGATCGGTACGCTTGGCAACCCCCCCCAAAGAAAAGAAGCAAAAGATTAGAACAGTATGGATAGTTTTTGCTGGTGCCATTCCCAAAGTTGAAAGTGGAAACACCAATACATTTTTGCGGTAGCGAACCAGACCGAACTGGACCGAACGGGACTGAACTGGACTGAACCGGACTGAACCGGACTGAACCGGACTGAACCTTGGTGGAAACTGGGCTTTTAATGCTCAAATTTCTTGAGAGTGTTTATTTGAATTTTCAAAGACCATGAAAAAGCTCATTTCTGAATCGATCTGCATCACTGCATCGGTCACAGATCACAGATCAGTATTCCTGCTCTTTGAAGCTTTATGAAGACAGAACTCGTAGTTCTTACTCTACCTCTCTCTCTGTTTGCCTCCGTTTCCCATGATGCACCCAGCAAGAACAGAAACTCTGTGGCCTATGCTACCCAGAAGTCCTGGCTGCTCAACGCCACAGTGGAGGAAAACATCACCTTCGGCAGCCCCTTTAACAAACAGAGGTACAAAGTCAAATGTATCTGCTGTTAACTCATGGACAAACGTCATTATGAAATATTTGTATTTTCATTTCTGATTTTAACATCTTTCTAGGAATATTGGGTTTATTTTGTACATGTTAACGCCCTAAACATCAGTCACTCTCGGATGCTCTAGATTTGGTAGGACTTGGATTTTATTCTAATGAGAACTTTACCTGTTACCATGGTGATTGCGATGTGTATTTCAGGTACAAGGCTGTGATCGATGCCTGCTCTCTGCAGCCAGACATCGACCTGCTGCCTTTTGGAGACCAGACAGAGATTGGAGAGAGGGTAAGTATAGACACACTTTAAATACTTCTAAAGAGATATGTCGGTGAGTTCTTGATTATTTTAACCTTTATTTAACCAGGGTGGTCCTACTGATATTTTTCTGTGTTTCTTCTTGTGTTTTTATGATTCAGGGTATCAACCTGAGCGGAGGTCAGAGACAGAGAATCTGTGTGGCCAGAGCTCTCTACCAAAACACCAACATCGTCTTCCTGGTGAGCTCCAAAACCCGAATCAAAGTTCACATATGTGATAGGCACTTCACCGTGTTTTGTGTCCCTAGTCCGTCTACAAACCCCCCAATGATGAGAAAAGTCCATCCTCTCCGTCTTCTGCCTGCTCCACTTTTCAGATAATGTGTGCTCAAACAGGCCGTTTGCCGATTTTCCCTTCATGACATCACAAAGGGCCCCCAGGTGGGTGACACTCCCACAGCTAGGTGTTTGTTCTGCCCTCTGAGTCTGCCTTCTCACCGTAAACAATAGGACATGGAGCGAGAACGCACATTCATTTACATATTTAAAGGTACAGACACAGAAACAGCCTGTTCTGAGCAGGGCTGAAATAGAGGGGTTTATAGACATGATCAAATACAGGATCAGAGTGGATTTAGAACAAGAAACTTCACAGACATGTTGAAGAGGAGCTCTGAGACTTATTTACACTGAAGAAGAGGAGGAGGATATGTGACCTTTAAAGATTTGTAATAGCTGCTGGCTTGTTTTGAGATGTCTTCACTGATAATAGGAGTGTATATACAATATAGTTTGTCATGTAAAGCTGAATTAGATTAAGGAACGCCCTCTGTTCACTGGATTTTGTCAAATCCTCCGTATTTCTGTATGATACAACAGATAATGCATGTTGACCTCTGGGATGAGGAGGTGTCCGCTTCTCTCGCCGCCCTGCCGTCATGAGTTTCTCAGTAGACGCCTCATTTCCTGTTGCCACTGCGATCTTTAATTGATTATTTAGAATTTATCCACTTTAAAAAGCTATCAGTGGCATTCTTTAACTCGCTCATCACTCTTTGTAATGTCTGGAGCGGTGGAAACAGGAATGTGTAATGTTTGAGAGTGTAGTGTTTAATGAGGAGGGGATGTTTTCCTTTCATTAACGTGATCCGATCTCAAAGATTGAATTATGCATAATCTTTAAAGACATCAATTAATCATAAGCAGAGCTCCATTAACAGAACTTTAGCACGCACTCTGAAGCAGTGGCACACCCAGCCGGAGAGACGCGCAGAGGTTTAAGTGTTTATGTGTAAGTCTTTATCAGAGGATCCATTTCATATCCAGATGTTGAAGAAAACAAAATGTGTGCAGAGAAAATGTGATGAAAAAAGGAGAGGCGTAAGAGGTGATACATTTTAAATCATCCAAAACACAAAAGCAACATACAAAACCTCGCAGACACATGGTCCATCCGATCTCATCCCCCTACACACTGTACAGAAAGGAAAGACCTTCAAACCAACACACCAACAAAAACAAATCAAAGAGATGCAATTCAAAACAATCATGGTTTATTTAGATGGCCAATGGTGTATCAATTCTGATGACATAATCGTCTTTGGGGGGTATTTGATCATGTCTATAAACCCCTCCATTTCAGCCCTGCTCAGAACAGGCTGTTTCTGTGTCTGTACCTTTAAATATGTAAATTAGCTTTGTCTGACCACACCCCCTCTCTGGAAAAGCTTGGGTGTACTCTGTCTTTCTCGCTCCATGTCCTATTGTTTACGGTGAGAAGGTAGACTCAGAGGACAGAACAAACACGTAGCTGTGGGAGTGTCACCCACCTGGGGGAGGGGCTACTGCCCTTTGTGATGTCACGAAGGGAAAATTTCCAAACGGCCTGTTTGATCACACATTTTCTGAAACGTGGAGCAGGTAAAAGACGGAGAGGATGGACTTTTCTCATCATTGGGGGGTTTGTAGACGGACTCGAGACACATGGTGAAGTGTGTTTTACATAATATGTGACTTTTAAAAACATGGACGATAGAAGCTTCTAAATGAATTAACTTCTCTGCTCGTTGTCTCACAGGACGATCCGTTCTCCGCTCTGGACATCCACCTCAGCGATCACCTGATGCAGGAGGGAATCCTCAAGTTCCTGCAGGATGATAAACGGACTGTAGTCCTGGTCACCCACAAACTGCAGTACCTCATACACGCAGACTGGGTGAGAATCCAAACCCCCCGAGACTTAAACACAAACACGACTTCAACATGTTTTATTTTACATTTTGGATGTTTGGTTTTCTGTTTCTTTGTTCAGATCATAGCGATGAAGGACGGCTCAGTTCTGAGAGAGGGGACTCTGAAGGACATCCAGACTCATGACGTGGAGCTTTACGATCACTGGAAGACTCTGATGAACAGACAAGATCAGGAGCTAGAGAAGGTAATGCTACCTGTTTTCAACTCTGGTTACCGATCACTGTGAAGGAGGTTTTCCAGGCAACTAATTCTAAAATCAGTTAAACACTAATTTAAATTCAGATGAGTCTAAAGTCAAGAGATTGACTCAAAAAATGTCAAAAGTAAGCGGAAACCTCTAGTGTTGAAAAAAATGAAGCCGATGCTGAAGTTGCAAAATCCTGCAGTTCCTCGAGTGTCCACTAGAGGCTGGCTGCAGAAGCACAGGAAGTCACATACACACCCATTCAAAAAAGCAGAAATTAAAATGTTTACAGCCTGGTTCAAAAAATGAAATAGTGCTCCTTTTTTTTATTTTGTTCTGCTCTGCTGTAGGACATCCAGCAGGACAGTCAAACAACTCTGGAGAGGAAAACACTAAGAAGAGCTTTTTACTCCAGAGAGGCCAAGAACCAAACGGACGACGAAGATGAAGGTAACACATTTAGCACTTTTTGATCATTTTCATGAAATGTGGCTAACGGGATATTTTTGGTAAATTCTTCATGAAAATGTTTCGCTGAAAGAATTCAACGTTGGTTTGATCTAACAGCTGATTTTTTTCATCCTGTCAGAGGAAGAAGAGGAGGAGGAAGAGGACGACAACATGTCAACAACCACTAACAGAAGATCCAAAATCCCATGGAGGGTAAATCCATAAAGTCCACACAGCTGCACACATCTGTATCAGATTGTTGAACTCTTAAACGCTGCGTTCTCTCCTCAGGTGTGCTGGCGTTACCTGTCCTCCGGAGGCTTCTTCATGGTGTTCCTGATGATCTTCTCCAAACTCCTCAAACACTCCGTCATCGTCGCCATCGACTACTGGATAGCGAAATGGACTTCGGCCAAAACCAACCACAACATTACGATGAACGGCAACAGCACGTCGAGCGCTCAAACAGAGGTGGAGACGATACTGTGAAACTTTCACCTTATCACCTTATTATGTCATCTACTGACAAAACGTGTGTGTGTGTGTGTGTGTGTGTGTGTGTGTGTGTGTGTGTGTGTGACCCTGCAGAACGACTCCTACCACCTGCAAGTGTTTATCATCCTGTGTGCGGCTGGAATCACGCTGTGTCTCATCACCTCCCTCACCGTGGAGTTTCTGGGTCTCTCTGCGGCGACCAACCTGCACCACAACCTGCTCAACAAGATCATCCACGCTCCCATCAGGTACACATAACACACACACACACACACACACACACACACACACACACACACACACACAAGACACACTTTTTTTTCTTTTCAAAATCTTTTTATTACATTTTTGCAGACAGATGTACAACATGATGTCACATAGGAGTAAATCAGATCATCTGCATATAGTAAAACAAAAAGCCCCAATTAAACAGAAAAACAAGACAATAAAATAGTAAACACCCATTTTACCCTCCCAGCTTCCTAAAGTAGTCGTCCATTAGCGACTGTCGTAACATAGATACTAATAGGACAATACAAGTAGACACAGACACATACGTAAAAAAAGAATAAAATTATAATAATAATAATACAAATATATATATATTTAAATACATACATATACACAAATACATTCAGTTCGACAAAAAGTAAATAAATAAAATATAAAAAAGGAATTAAATAAAATAAAAAAAGTAAATAAATTAAATTTAAAAAAGTAAATAAATACAATTTAAAAAAGTAAATAAATTAAATTAAAAAAGGAATTAAATAAAATAAAAAAAGTAAATAAATTAAATTTAAAAAAGTAAATAAATACAATTTAAAAAAGTAAATAAATACAATTTAAAAAGTAAATAAATAAAATTAAAAAAGTAAATAAAAAGGAGGGGGGGGGGGTCTCTCTCCATCAATTAACTCTGCTCAAGCTGTGTCCCTAGCATCATCAGGAGTGCTAGAAAGCTTGTCTCTAATAAGGTCTATTAGGAAGGCCCCAAGTCTTATTGAAGGATGTTTGAGATCATACAACACACTTTTTTAAAAGCTCCGACTATACCCACATGGTGGTAGCTTTAGCCCTCGAGCTCCACGACCCGGTTAGCATAGCGGTTAGCTCCCTCCTAAAGATCCTCAAGATGCGTTTTTCCTTCCGCACATCTTCAATTACTTTCCTAAAGTTTGTGCGCACGTTTGAGATTTCAGACCTCAAGTCAAGCCGTCAGATTGTCTATTTTTTTTTGGTGTAGTTCTCCTGTAGCCGCCATCATGGAGGAGTCCATCTTGGTTAGCACACACTGCTCCGACCGTAAATGCAAAAGTAGCTTTCAAGCGTTTCTATTCGCTCAGTTATATATTCTCTGTCTCTCCTCAGGTTCTTTGACATCACTCCTCTGGGTCAGATCCTCAACAGATTCTCAGCTGATACCAACATCATAGACCAGGTGTGCAGACGTCCAAATGTTCAATTCTTTTGAACTGTTCAGTATTTTTGAATCGACGAGGACTTTGACTTCACTCCCACGTCTGCGTCTCTCTTTCTCTTTCAGCACATTCCTCCGACGCTCGAGTCTTTAACGAGATCCACGCTGCTGTGTTTGTCGGCCATCGGGGTAATCTCCTGCATCACTCAGACCTTCCTCATCGCCCTGGTACCCATCGCGGTGGCCTTCTACTTCATCCAGAAGTACTTCAGGGTGGCCTCAAAGTGAGTCCACATAGAAAAAATGTCTTTGTTTAGTATTTAAGTAAATCTGGAATTTAAGGTGCAGTACTCTGACACTTTCTGTGTCTCTGTGGTTCAGAGACCTGCAGGACCTCGATGACTCCACTCAGCTGCCTCTGCTCTGCCACTTCTCTGAGACGGCGGAGGGTCTCACCACAATAAGAGCCTTCAGGTACAAAACCATCTTATTATTTACTCTGGGGGACACCGTATGAGAAAGGGAAGTTTTTATCTTATGTTTTTTTGTTTGTAACTGTGAGAAAAACACATTTGTTATGCTTTGGGTCTAATCTCTTCCACCTCAAATACGTAACTTCAAGCGCTTTCAAACAATTACACATTTTAAGCGTTACATACAATATACAGTAATAGAATCTTCTTGGACTTCTGTCGTCACCCTCTCTCCCCCATCGTCCCCATAATCCAACATTAAACATTTTTTTTCCCTCAGGACTTCCTCTTCCTCTCACACACACATATACACACTCACACACACACACACACACACACACACACACACACACACACACACACACACACACACACACACACACACACACACACACTCACACACACACACACACACACACACACACAGAAACAGTGAGTGTGCCGTTGGGACAGATTCTTGGCAGTCATGGTCTAGTTCCCGTTTTCATTATTCACCCTCTAAAGCCGGAGTCAAACGCTGGAATATCAGCTGAGCTGTTTTTTGTTCTCTGAGCTGAAGAGAGAGAGACAGGAAGTGTTGGGAGGAGAGAGTCGGGTGGGTGGAGGGGGGGGGCGACATGCAGTAAAGGTCAGATTCAAACCCACTGACGCTGCATCGAGGACTACAGCCTCCGATCAGCCCCCCCTCTGTCATACCTTCTGTTTGGACATCTCTCCACTATCATCATTATGACTCCCTGTTGCCATGGAAACAGGATGCTGGAGGACATAAAGATGCAGCAGTGTGTTTTTATAAAGACTGGAGGGGATGATTTGAAAAAAGAAAATGTTTTCTTTCAGACATGAAGCTCGTTTCAAACAGCGCATGCTGGAGCTGACTGACACCAACAACACGGCCTACCTGTTTCTGTCCGCCGCCAACCGCTGGCTGGAGGTCCGAACGGTGAGGAGCCATTTTTATTAAATCACTTATCATATCAAAGTGAAACATTCACTGAGCAGGAATGTGAAATGCACTCAAACTGTATAATCAGTTGAAGATTTAAAAAACAGGAAGAATGAAACGGTTCCCCTCTTTTTGTGCAGGACTACCTCGGGGCGGTGATCGTGCTCACTGCAGCCGTCTTGTCCATCTGGAACGTAGAGAAAGGAGCCGTCAACGGCCTGGTGGGCCTCGGGCTCACCTACGCCCTCACTGTGAGTCGACTTCTTTGTGTATTTTTATATTTTACTTCATCGGTACCCCCCTCAGTGGGTTATTTCCACCCTGGTTTACACTCAACATAAACATTATTATTTATAACCGACCCCCCTCTCTCTCTCTCTGTGTTCCTCTTTAGGTCACTAACTACCTGAACTGGGTGGTGAGGAACCTGGCCGACCTGGAGGTCCAGATGGCGGCTGTGAAGAAGGTCGACAGCTTCCTCGGCACAGAGTCGGAGGACTACGAGGGAACCATAGGTAGGTTTTGAAAACACACTCGACTAGCTGATTTATCTGAATTTTAAAAAACAAGTGGATGCACAGCAGCCACCATGACTTCAACCATGTGTTTGGGTCTAAAGTTTTGAAACCTCCAGTTTTGCATTTTGGCTGTCACTATTTTTCTTTTTGGAGCGAGAATTAAAAGAATTGCACGAGAGGGAAAACGGGAGGCTAGCAAGTGCTAACCTATCAGCTAACAGTAGCGCTAGCCTGGATAGCAAGCTGTACATATAAAAACGCTCTTTTTTTCTCCCTTTATTGGAAAGGAGCAAAAAAGAATGACAGGAAATGTTTGGAAAGTTTAAAGGTGCTGCTCCACTTTACAGAAAATGTGTGATCAAACAGGCCGTTTGGAGATTCTCCCTTCATGACATCACAAAGGGCAGTAGCCCCTCCCTCAGGTGGGTGACACTCCCACAGCTAAGTGTTTGTTCTGTTAGTACACACTTCCAAATTGATTTATCTTTAACGTGTTTTTTCCGACTTAAGAGTTCAAAGAGATAAAGATGAGTTAACGGCTGATGATTTATTTGATAGAACAGAATGATCTGCTGTGATCATAAGATCTGTACTGTGTGTGTGTGTGTGTGTGTGTGTGTTAGAGGTGAGTGGGTTCATGTGTGTGCAGCCTCAGAGTCCAGAAACTGTGTTTTGAGGTTTATGGGATGTGCTGTTGCTATGCTGAAACACAAACGCTGCTGGCTTCTCGTCCTGCAGATATCTGCATTTTGTTTTTTAACTTTATTGAATCACTTTTAACGACGATGACATAACTTATATTTAAAAAGACGAACCGAAACCGAACTAAGCGAGCCCGATCTGTGCACAAAAAAGGGGAATCAGCCATTTCTGGAAACATAACAAAGCCTGATTGGACGTCCAGAAAGAAGAAGAAGAAGGAGCCAAAAAGGGACATGTGATTATAAGACGTTGAGTTAATCTTGTGTCTTCTGTGACCTCTCGACCCTTTGTGGTTTACAGTAACCAATGAAACCATAAAACAAACCCAAAATGTCCAGAGTGACGGAGAACAGAGAGATTCCTCCTCTCTGACATCATGGAAGCTTCCAGAGTGAATGATGAAAAAAAAAAACCAAGACAGCAGCAGAAGTACGAAGCCCCTTATCTTGTTAAGTGGTGAGAATGAGGCACGATGGAAGAAATGTTTCTACTGAGCAGAGATATCAGAGAGTGAAGTCTAGCAGCTCCCACACGACTTGAACTCATTTCTGAAATGAAATAAAAACCTTATTTTAACCCTCAGGCATCAGTTTAATTTACGACCCTCTTAAGTGGACTCTTAAGGACGAAAAATATATACTAATTATATACTATTATATACTAAATATAATATACTGCTATAAAGATAGAACAGATTGATATTTTTAATAATTAGAATAATTAGCAGGAAATTAACCCTTTAAATGCCAATTTGATTACATGATTCTAGCATTTAAAGGGTTAAATTCCTGATAATTATTCAATATTTGGTAGTTTTGAGCAGGGCTGGAGTTGTTTAAGAGATTTATGCAAAAAAAAAGTAGAAAAAAATGTTAATCTGTTCTATCTTTATAGCAGTTTTTTGTAAGTGGACATTTTTTGTCCTTAGTGACTTCAGAGGGTAGTAAACATGTTTCACAGTGTTCTATTGATCTATTAAATTTTTTTAATTTGCATTCCAAAATATGTCAAGAGAGAAACTTTCTTACAAAAATGTGTGCCATATGCACTAACACAGACAAAATGATGACCAGATGAAGAGGAAACATTTGACCAAATGGACAAAAATGTCCATAGTGATGCACGAGGGTTAAAAACTCATAAAGGTAAAACCAGCAGACATCACGAGTGGAGACGACGATGTTGAATAAATATATCTCCACTTAGCATTTGAAAGTTTTCCGCAGGGAAGAGTAGAACAGCAGATGAGAAGTTTGAAACAGAAATTTTCTTTGGAGAAGAAGTCGAGAAAAAGTTTGTAACTAAGAAGTGCATTATGGGAAGTGTAGGATCCAGAGTACTTCATCTCTTTATAAAAGAAGTCATGGATTAACTGTTGTAGAATTTGGGTCAGACGTCTCTCATAGGCTACGAGGAGTCACTGCTAATCATATTTTCAATCATTTTATCAAACA
>NC_089217.1:1959450-1991095 GCF_963930695.1 Labrus bergylta
TCTCTCTCTCACTCTCTGTCTCTCTCTCTCTCTCTCTGTCTCTCTGTCTCTCTCTCTCTCTCTCTCACTCTCTGTCTCTCTCTCTCTCTGTCACTCTCTGTCTCTCTCTCTCTCTCACTCTCTCTTCCCTCTCTCTTTTAAGGTTCTTAAAATTCTTCTGAATAAAATAGCACCAGTTGGATAAAACAGGTGAAGTTTGATATTTGGGTATAAAGATGCTCACACTCTTCATGTCGGGTTCATGAAGTCTGTTTAATTTAAAGCTTAATCACCCCCTTTTGGTTTACGGCCCGTCTGCAAAGTGGGGGTCGTAAACCAACTGTAAATCCAGTCCCTCTTAGTCCGCCTGACTCACTGTGACAAAACATCTCAACCTGGTTTCAGACGATGGAGGTGGGCTCAGTGAATCAGTCACTTTGATTACCTTTAGGAAAACTCCTGTGTGACCTCAGACGTCCACTCTCTTTGAAAGCTCGCTGTATTTATGTGAGGGAGATATTTATTCTACTGCGAGCCTTTTACATCTCAAACACTCGTTCAGGTCTCTGAGTGAGAAGCTGAATCTCCTCTTCTTCCTCCTCCTCCTCCGTGGGTGGTTAAGTTTACTTTTTTAATTCCCCACACGAGGACCTGAAGTGTACTCTCGGTCCCAGTCTGTGACTCTTCTTCCTTCAGAGACGGCAGAGTCTGTAAAACTGTCTTTCTTTTATTTATCGCAGTTTAAAAGCGTAATGGTATCATTCTGTTTTCAGTCAGACGGCTCCCAGACAGATTAGTGGAACAGAGATGAGATTACACAGTCACTTTTTCCATACACACACACACACACACACACACAAGCGTACACACAGCTGTGCAGACACTTGATTTAACAGTAAATTAAAAAGTGTGTCAGCAGCGTTTCCTTATAAAGCAGTGAAATAAAACCAGAGCCGTGCAGAGCGGAGCTGAGCGGAGCAGGACTTTCTTTATTTCATCACCACAAACAATATTTATAATGTTTTCTGTAAGAGGGAGGAGACATTTGGTTCATTGAAGAAAATGCTTCTGACCAGGTTAGGTTCACAGACTCAGTTACCATAGTAACTGACTCAGAGCTTAGGTTACCATAGTAACAGACTGAAAGCTTAATTTTACCTCTCATTCTGGATCGGCCTTGAGGTACCCCAAAAAATCCAGAGTTTCCCTCATTTCAGGATGAACATATTCTGAATTTTCCACAATCTCCCCTTTTCTGAATTAGCGGTGTTTAAAAGGGTTGTTTCCCACCAGGACCCAGGCCCAGGCAGGCTGACTCTCTCTCTCTCTCTATGTGTGTGATTTAATTTGGAGATGTTTTTTAATTTGCAGGAAAGATCATCATCGATGGGATCGACATCTGCAAGCTTCCTCTGCAGACGCTCCCGGTCCAGACTCTCCATCATCCTCCAGGATCCCGTGTTATTTAGCGGATCTATCAGGTACAGAAACACACAAAGACCCTCTTTGACCAAAGGTTTTTTCTCTTCAAGGAACTACATGGTTCCTGTGGGTCATTAGGTGTTCAAACCAAACAATTCTGGGGACTTTTGAAGAGGAACTATCCACTAAACACCATGAGGACTTTTTTTGTCTGTCTGCATAAACTAGCTTTGTTGCAGATCGTAATTTCAACTGAATTAGCATCATGACAGTTTTTTTTTTTTATGGCTGTAAGCTGCAAAGGAACCGAGTAGAATTGGACTCAAGTTTTTTTTCATTTAAAGTTTTTATTTAAGTTCAACTTTAAAAACAGCTTACAGTGTGCATTAACTTTTTTTCTTTTTGTTAAGACATTTGACCCAAAAAAAAAAAAAATAATAATAATAATAAAAAATAAAGAAACAAATAATAAAATAAAAATAAAATAAAATAAAATGAAATAGAAAATAAAATAAAAACACGAAAAGAAACAAGACAGTTTGGACACACAGCTCCCGAAACAACACACTGTCAAGAACTGCAGCAACAAGAGAATAAATAAATCCAACTGAATCTGTCCTGAGACACACTCATCACATGACGACACACACACACACACAAACACACACAGAGTCCCAGCTGTGGGGTTAGTGGTTGAAGACTCAGTGGGAACTCTGGCTGGGACCTAAACTGACTTGGATCACAGACGTCACAAAGTGTGGAGGTCGTTTTGTGTCTCTGTCACACACTCACTCACACAACCTCTGCGTGTTTGTGTTACAAAGAAGAGACAGTGACTCGGGGTTTGTTATAAAAGACAAAGGGCATGTGCTATTTGTTTGGACAGATACGCCGTTCCAGATAATGTGTGTGAGAGAGAGAGAGAGAGAGAGAGAGACAGACAAATAGTGTGTGTGTGTGTGTGTGTGTGTGTGTGTGTGTGTGTGTGTGTGTGTGTGTGTGTGTGTGTGTGTGTGTGTGTGTGTGTGTGTGTGTGTGTGTGTGTGTGTGTGTGTGTGTGTGTGTGTGTGTGTGTGTGTGTGTGTGTGTGTGTGTGTGTCTTGGCATTTTACACCGGCTCGTGTTTATGCAAACGTCAGCCTGAGGCGAATGGTCGACAGTAACTGTTTTACACTGTTATCTTAGATGTTTCTCTTCTATTATAACACAGTTTGACTCACAAACACTCCCAACACACACACACACACACACACACACACACACACACACACACTGTTTCAGTAATGCTATCAAGAAAATGTGTCACAACAGGCTATTATTCCTCAAAATCTCACGAGGGAGGCAAGGACTGAGGAGCTCAATGTTGATGTCGATAAACAAGCATTTTAGTGATTCACACTTCAAATGAAGGTCACAATATTCACCATTAACTAGCTACTAATTAGCATGCTAATTGCAAAATACACTTCACCATGGTTCTCTAACTCTAACATGTGTCTCTAGTCCGTCTAAAAACCCTCCAATGATGAGAAAAGTCCATCCTCTCCGTCTTCTGCCTGCTCCACTTTTCAGAAAATGTGTGCTCAAACAGGCCGTATGGAGATTTTCCCTTCATGACATCACAAAGGGCAGTAGCCCCTCCCCCAGGTGGAGGACACGCCCATAGCTAGGTGTTTGTTCTGCCCTCTGAGTCTGCCTTCTCACCGTGGGTGAATTCTTCCTTGAGAAGCCGTATGAAGTATGATCTCAGTGTGAACACTGAGTCCTCTTGTTTCAGGTTCAATCTGGATCCAGAGAGGACGTGCACCGACGATCGACTCTGGGAGGCGCTAGAGATCGCTCAGTTGAAGAACATGGTGAAAGCTCTGCCTGGAGGACTCGGTATTCACCATGTTTTCAGCTACAGATAGGTTTGGTTTTTATTTCCATTAAAAGTTGCATGTTTTTTAATGTCTCTGTTTGATTTTTTGTCCGTTCAGACGCGGTGGTGACAGAAGGAGGAGAAAACTTCAGCGTGGGTCAGAGGCAGCTCTTCTGTCTGGCTCGAGCCTTTGTCAGAAAAAGCAGCGTCCTCATCATGGACGAGGCCACGGCGTCGATAGACATGGCCACGGTGGGTTTATCAAATTATGACTTGTGAAAGATTCTTAATGAACGGGTCCTGATGTTATTGCATATTGCTCCATTAAGTCTAGTTTTATTATCACATCCTGACTCATTCCCATGCAGTACTGACCTGCTGAGCGTTGCAGCACCATGCTTTTGACGCTTTTCATTTCTTTGTTTGTTTTCACCTGCAGGAGAACATCTTACAAAAAGTTGTGATGACTGCATTTGCGGACAGAACAGTCGTCACGATCGCCGTAAGTCTTCTTCTTCTGTCTGTCGATTTAGCTGTTTTAAAAAAACAAGCAAGCAGCTATGTTTATTTTAACCAGATGAGAAACTAAATCCTGTCCTGCATGTAGCTGAAGGGCACTGATAGATGCAGATATCTGGCTCTTTCTTTCATCTATTATCCTTTCCTTCAAGTTTCCCCTTTGGAAACCGACTGCTCTCCCATACTTATAAACGTAGTATTCCAAATAGTGTCTTTAATGTGAAATCAGACCTCCTAGCTGTTTCTTTCACTTATCTGATTCTCCTTTTCTGACTTTGTCTCTCTGTGATACTGTCTTGTCCTCTCTTTACTTTCTTTCCTGGTGTTTTCCATCATCGTCTCCTGTTCAAACTTTCCTTTCCTCCCATATTCCTCCTGTTTCTAACATCTCGTCGCCAGCATCGTGTGTCCTCCATCTTGGAGGCCGAGCAGGTGTTGGTCTTCTCCTCTGGGATCTTGGTGGAAAGTGACTCGGGTCCGAACCTGCTAGCACAGGAGGATAGCCTCTTCCATGTGTTAGTGAGGACTCACAAGTAGACCCGGGATCAGCACAGACCACTTTGCCCATCTCCCTTCTGTTTTTCCCTTTTCCTGACTTTCCCTCATTTCTTTTCCCACTTCTCTCTACTTCATCTTACTTTTCCTGGCTGAGTCTGGGTCTGCTGAAGACTTACTGCCTCTGACAGCCTGGTTGGTATAAAATAAAAACTACTGCATGCCGATTAGAAGATATTTTTTGTACCATGCAGTGCAGTTTGGTACAAACCTTATTTGTCTGATTTTTAAGACCTAAAAACATACTATGTATTTAGTTAGAGCATGCAAAATTATGACAAATGCTTATCACCCTCCAACTCACATTTCCTGACAAATGGAACCGACCTTTTAGCTGCTTATTTTCATCACAGCAGTGTCAGATTTAGCGTCAAGTCACAGTTTGCCAGAAAGGGAAAGGACAACATCATCTGCATAGAGGTGAATAGATAATTCCTCCTTGATCCTTGAGTCCTTGATCTGGACAGCATCTAGTCCTCAAATGACTTTATTCCAGTTGTAGTGCTTCATATTAAGGTTCCAACTTCCTAACACAGACCTTTATAAATAGTGTGCCCATGAGGTAAAGGTCCTTTAAACAGGTTTTTATGGTATTTTGGCATATTCTCTGTCTAACCAGAAGCAATGTAAGAAGAGTGAGGTTTTGATCGAGATGTACAAAAGTAATTTTGATATAAAGAATCCAAATTTGCATGAGAAAATGTTGCATGTGATATTGCCAGCTGATTCAGTAGTGGCATCTCTTATTATTTCCTAGTAGTATCGTGGTGTATGGTATTCTCCCATCTGGTCAACAGATTAGAATTTACATGTAAACACAACAAGACACAAGCTGATTAATTAAGAGTAGGGCTGGGCAACGATTAAAAGTTTTAATCGCATGAGTTCTTGTGATTAATCACGATTAATCGCATTGTTATATGCAAAATCCAATAATGAATTCAAAAGTAGTGTATAGCGCACTTTTATTGTAAATGTACTTCTCAACTTAAACAATGTAATCAAAGCAAATAAATACAAAAATAAAGCTTATTGCATTGGTTGCAGTCTGGACGCAGAGTGGTGTGGGTCTCCTCTCCGCTCTCTGACTGCAGCTGGGTCCGCTGTGCGAGGCTAGACAGCCTGTGAGTGCTTTTGGAAGGGGGAGGGGCTAACGGCAGCACCCGCTGCTCGTTGAGGACAGTAACTGCAGAGCAATACGTGCTTTCACGTTAGTCTCCAATAACACCAGAAAAAGTCGCTAGATTTGTCGCTAGTAGCTGTTGACAAAAAAGTCGCCAAGGGGGTTTGGAAAGTCGCTAGATTTAGCGAGAAAGTCGTCAAGTTGGCAACACTGTTTCCTCTTTCCTGTGAGCGCCGCAGCAGACATGCGCAGCAGTAAGCAACATACTAGGCTCGCTCACGATGGAATTTTATAAAATAAAAGCCAGTGAGCAACAGACTTTTACAATAAGAAAATAAATAATAAAAACTGCATTAAAGGTCCCATATTATGCTTTTTCTGGTTTTATATGCTCCTTAGTGTGTTTTCCAAGTGTCCTGTGCATGTTTAGGCACATCTATTTGCAAAAATTCAAAGTCCGCGGAAACGTGGCTTCTCCTACCTCCTCCTGTTAGCTGTAGCATTAGCCGCATGTAACGCTCGGTTCTAGCCCCCCTCGATAAAAATTTGTCAGTCCGACGTCTTTGTCAGTGTGATATCACTGATCTAAGCCCATTGGCTCGTTGTGGCAAGCCCAGCAGCTCATGTTGCACGCCCGTTAACTTCTGTAGCACGCCCACGATATGCCGTAGCCTGCGGTAGCACAGTAGTGCTAAGATGCTAATGTTTATGCTCCCCTCAGACGGCGCCAGTGGCTGCATTCCCAATATGGTAAAAGAGGCGGGACATTTCCAAGAACCGTGCTGAGCAACTGACCAATAAGGACAGAGCGGATCGGCAGACCAATCAGAGCAGACTTGGCCCATGTGGGGTCTAACAGTGTGGGCTCAGCAGAGCGTAGCTGACGGACTCAGAGCGGAGAGGGAGCAAGGAGGAGCAGTACATTAAAACAGACACTTTTTTCAGACTTTAGCTATTGTGAACGTACAAAAGTAGGTACATAGATTAAATATACGAACCCCAAAAAGGGTATAATATGGGCTCTTTAATGCAAGATCAAATAATTGCCGGCGATAATTAATAAATGAGTTAACGCGAAAATAACGCGTTAACGTGCCCAGCCCTAATTAAGAGCTTTGCTTTTAGTGTCAGTCGCTTTTGAAACACCATCGTCCAATATCAACGAGTTATACCTCATTTAAGATCTTGATGTATCTGAATCCTTAACTCAGGATCAATGTTTTGTTTGTCTCTGTTGAATTGAAGCACATTCTGAGCAGATGATTCTGATCCGACTGGGTTCAAATGAAGCCTCAATCCAGGAGTTAGCTCAAACAGAGAGCACAGTATCATCTGCATAAAGACGGACGGTGGCTCAATGATAGAACATTTTTTATTGGAAGCACCGTCTAAGAATTGGATGAAGTTTGATAATTTGATGTTTGCTTGGGAACTATTTAAAGGAAATGAATTCTGAAACCTCCCAACTAATCCACCCACAATGCTTCAGGAGTTGAAGGCGGGGTCATACGATCATTAATGTGTGCGTTCATTCATTTTGAGAGAATCTAACTGTCATTATTTCTGTTTGTCCAGCACCGTGTCCACACCATCCTCACACACGATCTGGTCATTGTGATGAAGCGGGGGAACATTTTGGAGTATGACAAACCCGAGACTCTGTTGGAGCAGGAGGGCGGGATGTTCGCTTCATTCGTAAAGGCCGACATGTAGACGACTCGGTCAGTCAGGCGGCACGCCGACAACAACTGACAGACTGATCAGTTGTTTCTTTTATCGCTTCTGTTTTTTTCATAATGACGGGAGAAGAGATCTGTGACTTTTCAGCACTCCGGTGAAGCCAATAATACACAGAGAAGCTTCTCGTTGTCTTCAGTTGAAGGGAAATCTGATCCAGAACCTCCGTCGATCATCTGTTGATATTTCTGAAGTGTTGTACTTGAATCTTTCAGTCGGGCAATTAAATGCTCCCTTTTATTTTTTTTTTATAATTTCCTGTACACATGATTTAATTCCTAAATCTCATCATTTAATCCATTTTTTTACATATTGGAAATAATACATATATGGAGTTTTTCAACAAGTTAAAACATTTAAATACCATATCAGATCACTGACCTCGATACGTCCAGTATTGGGAACTTTTCACATCAATAGAAATGTAAAACTCTTTAATTATTTTGTTAAAAATGTTTCTTATATTTCACATTTTAAACCTATGCACAACCCGTATGAGTATTATCACTTGGAAGCACTTGTATCATACAATAATAGGGGAAGAAGGGAAACGCTTGTTGAAGTAATGCTAGCTTTGTGTTGCTCCAGCTGGTCTTTGTCCAGTCTGGTCTGCACTGCAAAGTCTGTATTTGTTTAGACCAGGCTTCAGAGCGGACTTAGACACAAGTTGCATCTGCCTGGTCAATTCTGAACAGGGTCAAAACAAGGGCTTGACTACAAAACTAGACATTGCAATAAGCAGCAGTTTAGCCACCTAGAGTCTGGAGAAGAGCTAAAATGTGATAACTGGTGGTGTCTTTGTGTGGTTTGGTCTGATTGTGATTATTTTACTGACCTGACGCTTTGCATTGTGGGAGAAAGACTGGTCTGATGGATACTGTAGATTTTGACTGAATCAGTACCACATTCGGGTATCTTTGTCAAACTGTGGATCTTGCATTTGTCGCATACTGCATTTTGGCCGAATCAGTTCGTACTACCAGTGAAGTAGGCGGATTTGGAAACAGCCTCAGACTTAACGTCCGCTCTTTGAGAGAAGAAGTCGAGAGGGGACAATCAGTTAAAACCCAAGTCCCACTTAGAAAAATACCAAGAACATGTCAAGTTGATGCAACTGTTTAATTTGTTTTTTTTGGTGTAGTCACATTTTCTTTGTTAAGTTCTGAATTAGAAGTTTTACTGATAGAAATGACACCGCTGCTGTAGTTTCATGGAACCTTCTTTTTTTTTTTAGTGTCCATTAAACCAAACTGTCCTCGCTGATTTCAAACTGTGTGAGGCTGCAGTCACATGATGTCAGAAGACGTCTCTTATCCCAAATTTAAATTTAGGATTTTTTTATGACGATTCTCCTCCTGAACTGGCCTAACGTGGGACATCAACATCGTCTACATTCTCACATCTGGACTGAAACACTTAGCAAACTTAGCAAACCTTGAAAACGAGTCGTCAGTGTTCCTCCAGCGCTGTCTGTTCTATCAGTTCTATTTCTATCCTCCACTAGTGCAAACACTGTAGGGTGTCGGTGCTGAAGCTGCTGAACCCGCTGTCTGTCTGCAGTCATGCTTTGCTGAACTTATAATCCTCGGGACAATAAGCCCGGAAATTAGCTCGCGTTATCTCCAGAGACGCTTCAAGAGGACTCGGAGCGGTTTTAAAAGTCTTCAAATTACAGAGCGGACAGAGTTTGATTTACAGCTCTAATCTTAAATCGTGTGTTGAATCTAGCCCAAGAGACAAGTTAGAAGAAGAAGAAGAAGAAGAAGATGAATTTATCATTTCATACAGAAAGAAACACAGAGTGCTTCACAGGAGAAAAAACAATCAAGCAGACAGGTGTATGCTCAAGCAATTCAAGTTGGCCAAGTTAGCAACATCATTAGCATTTAGCAGCTAACAAATTGATTAAACCTGGAGACTTACAATATTTTAATCAAATCTACTCCTGGTTTCAGTGGTGAAGATGACTCAAGTCAGTGAGCTTCACTAAACAACAACATGAGCACCGCTAATGTTTTATCCTCGTTTTTACTCTCGACTCAACTCGACACACCAAACAAGTCGAGACTCGACCTTTTCTGAAGTCTCTCTGGAAGCGGTGCTTTTGTCCCTTTTTTGTATTCTCGTCTTCAGATATCCTTATTTCTACTCTTTGAATGCTTTTAATGAGATTTTTTTTAAATGACTTTGTACTGTACAGACTGAATGCCAAATAGATTCTGTTTTTTTTTTTTTTTTTTAATTTTTAAACATTGTAGTCGAGTATGTTTCATCTCAACGAGTTGCCACGTTGGGTCCATTGCAGTGAGTGTGAGCTTGTGTGGGGGGCGATGAGTCCAGGAGGAGGGGTCAAGTTTGAACGTTGGGTTCCCAAGCTGCAACGAAAAAAATGCGACTGCCTCCACCTTTAATTTCTTTATTTGACTACATCGATGAAAAACATGATCTGTTACTTTTCTTCTCTGTCTTCAGTTTTGATGAAAGCAGATTTTGTTTCCCCCCCATGTGTCTCACTTGTTAACTTATTGACCTGAACGAACATATTCATATCTTTTTTTTGCATGTTAAAAAAGCCACACTGACATTTTCCTTCTTCTCTGACGAATGCCCGTCTGACTGTTAATAAAGCATCTTAAACACCACACATCCTTTGTACGAGCACCGGCTCATTAAGGTCGATTTCAACATTTTTAAATGTATGTCATGTACATTCTGTATATCCAAGAATTTATAAGCATCTATATCAGAGTGATATTATGTGTGCCTCGTTTTTTTTTACACTTGAAATGATAATAAAATGCTTTTGAGTGATGTGAGGGGTTTTTTTTTTCCCCCAGGTTTGGCTAAGTAACCAAACCAAACTAAATGGCGCCCCCTGGTGGTGAAGTCTAACATGTATAGATACTTCACTTTGAAAGCAATGTGGAGACTTGTTGAGCTGCAGGAAAGAGAAAGTCTTATTTAAAAGGAAACAAGCCTTTCTTGTTTCATTGCAGCCTCCAATAATGTTTTTGGAAGGAATCTCAGGACCCTCCTCTCAGTATCTCATGACCCCCTGGGGGGTCCCGAGCCCCCACTTTGGGAACCACAGACTTAAACACATTTATTTTGGTGCACAAAAGATTAAAGATGAAAAAGAGCCATGTTGTGTTTGAAACATGAATTCAGTTTTCAGTTGTTTGTCAGTTTGCTCCACAATGGAAACAGGTAAGTGTGTGTTGTACTTTAAAGCAACTTCAACTCAATAAAAAAAATCTGTTCATTTCTATTTATTTATTCACCTAAAACAGTCTTATACACAGTCCTATATATCACAGTACAGATCATAGTTTGCAGTGTAACACGTTATTCAACCAAACAGCCTACAAAGCAGCGATTCTCAACTGGTGGGTCAGGACCCAAAAGGGGGTCGCAGAGCCATTTTCAGTGGGTCTCCTGAAAAAAACAAAATGTTGCAAAAAGTCTATGACGTGGTTTTAAAACATGTCTGTTTTGTTCTGTCTTTGTCGTTCTTTCTCATTTTGTTCCATATGAGCTCCAAACTTTCATCTTTTTCATGAGTGGTTGAAAACATTCAGATATTTTGGGTCATGATTTCACGTTGAGGAGGTGATGGTGGGTTCTGAGGCTACAGCAGCTGAGAACCACTATTCACTATTCTGCTATGAAGTATCATAGAAAAAGACAGCATTGTTTTGTAACAGATGATGCTGAAAAAATGTGATGAAATCTGTGTCAGACTTTTATTATCGCCCCTTGTTCACCTGAGAATAAGATCTCCAAATCTGTGCAGCTTCAAACTCATAAACTCAGATAAATGTGGAACTTTTTAGGAACTAGAAATGTAAAGTTGGTCGTTTAAGGCGATTAATCAAAGATTAAACTTGTAAGTTTTGAAATTTTGGGCTTAACTTAAAGTTTGTGAGGCATTTGAGGGATTTAAATTGTTTCCAATAAGTGTTAAAAGTCGAAAAATTGCGCTTTCCTGCGGTCCCTGAGGTGTCCGTGAAAGCAGCAGCACCCTGGTTTGAGCGGGTCTGGAGTCTGGGAGCTGGACTACGTCAACAAGCAGAGAGAGGAGAGGAGAGGAGCCCGTCCCTGCCCTCAGAGGAGCAGCTGAGCGGAGCAGCCTCAGAAGGAGAAGAGTTTCCTGCAGGTGGACATGTTGGATCCGCGCGTAAAGACGCTCTGAACGCGGATGACAAAAACAACCTTCACCGCTTTTATTTCTTAATTTCTTCACGATCAAGATCAGAAAATGTTGGCGAGGAAAAGCATCATCCCGGAGGAGTTCGGTCTGCCGGGGCTGGCCTCCCGGCTGCCCCGAAAACCGGTGTTCAGAGACCGCGTGAACAAGGCGCGCTTCATCGCCAAGAACGGCTCGTGCAACCTGGCGCACAAGAACATCCGGGAGCAGGGCCGCTTCCTGCAGGACGTGTTCACCACGCTGGTGGACATGAAGTGGCGCTTCACGCTGGTCATCTTCACCACCACCTTCGTCAGCAGCTGGCTGCTCTTCGGCATGAGCTGGTGGCTGGTGGCGTTTGCGCACGGAGACCTGAACCCGGAGGGGCAGACCGGAGCCTACTGCGTCACCGACGTCAAGTAAGAAACTCTGAGAACAAAGTTATCACCAAGGACATTAAAGAGTGCACTTTAGCTTCTTTAAATGTTTTTATCAGACTTTTATTCTTTATTTTTATCCATCGAAACTCCCTTCTCTTCTTCATCTGTTTTTTTTGCATTTCCTCCATTTTTTAATTCCACAGAGGAAGAGGAGGAGAGGGAGAGACAGATATTATTCATGACAGGAAGTCAGGAGAAGTTTTGCCCCACACAGTATCAGGGGAAATAAAGTAAAGTTTTCAGGGGCAGAAGGGAAAGTTTGGCACCTCCCTCTTGCTCCTTCCTTATTTCCTTCCATCCTTGCTTCCTCTATCTCACCTTTTTTCGGCAGCCACCTCTTCTTCAGGTTTCATATTTTTGTCTCTCATCAACAGTTGAAAGTAAATTCAGTAAAAAAAAAATTAAAAAAATACTCTAGAGACTCCATATTAATTTGTAAGTGTACTTCAGGACTTTTACTCAATATGTTTACCGTTTGGCCAAATAATAATTCCACTAGAGACACGGGGAGATCTGATTGGTGGATAAAAGATGTAAAAAACAAACATATTTGACTTAAAAAGCAACAATAAGAAGTTGGATATGATTTTTGTGTGCATGTGTACAAGCAATGGTGTAACTACCGACAGTACAACTGGGGCCCATGTGCGGGGTCGACCAGCCAGTCGATCAGGGGCCGGGTTGGATGACATGTTTTTCTGCATGTTGATATAAATTGCCTGCTGTGGAATTGTCTTGAATGATGTGTTTGTCCGTTTGGGCGCAGGAGAGGAGGGCCATGGCTAATGTCCAGTCTCTAATCTCCCTCTCTCTCTCTCTCTCTCTCTCTCTCTCTCTCTCTCTCTCTCTCTCTCTCTTCAGGTCGTTCACTTCGGCCTTCCTGTTCTCCATCGAGGTTCAGGTGACCATCGGCTTCGGGGGGCGGATGATAACGGAGCAGTGTCCGACCGCCATCACCGTCCTCATCATGCAGAACATCGCCGGGCTCATCATCAACGCCGTCATGCTGGGTGAGGCTTGAAACAGTTTACCCCAAACTAGAAGGGACAAGCGTTTATGCTGTTGCCATGGTGATTTCAGACGCCGCCCTACCAGTTTGTCTACAGGTACAATCAGGAATCGACGCCCCTGAAGTCTCATGGCCGACATCCGACCAAAGTATCAATCAAGCCAAGAATTCCCACGAGCAGTCCGCCTGATCGGGTTGAAGGTGGCGCCCCCTCCTGGATTGACTTTACCTTTTGCGTCCTCTCCTCAGGTTGCATCTTCATGAAGACGGCTCAGTCGAACCGCCGAGCAGAGACGCTGATCTTCAGCCGTCACGCCGTCATCGCCGTCAGAAACAACAGCCTGTGTTTCATGATCCGTATCGGAGATCTCAGGAAGAGCATGATCATAGGAGCGACCGTCCGACTCCAGGTGTTTACACGACCTCGATGCTCTCTCTCTCTTTTGTTAAACTCCAGATTCTCTTCTCCTGATCGTTTGGTATTCCTCTTGTCCTCTCTCCAAATAAATTCTGAACACACTTTATCTTCAGGTGGTGAGGAAGACGACCACGCCTGAGGGCGAGGTGATCCCCATCCATCAGATCGACGTCCAGACGGAGAGCGCCGCCGCCAGTAACAGCCTGTTCCTCCTCGCCCCGCTCATCATCTGTCACATCATCGACAAGAACAGGTACAGTGTGTCAGGAACAACGACCAGATCTGTGATGTTGATCCAGAATAAATGAAGCATTTAGATGATCGCTGAACAAACTTTAAACTTTGACAAAGGAGCAAACATTTCTTGACTGAAGGGGTCAAATAAAGATTTAAAAAAATATATTTTAGAGTCTTTATATGTGATTGTTCACACCTAAATATATAAATCAAGTATCTCCTCTGAAAATAACTCTGTGAGTCATGACTGTCTACAATGGGTGTAACACCCGAGTCCCACTGTCTGTGATGTTTTCAGAGTTTTCAGAGTCCTATCTTCACTTTGTTTACATCGCCAGGACGGCCGGCTGACTCCTCCCCTCGTGTATAAAAGTTGTTTAATTGAGGGACTAGAGAAAAGAAGAATAACATACTGTACTCACTGCTTAACTGTGTTTCTAGATCACGCTCATTTCAGGTAAATTTACATGCAGTGTGAAGATACCAGCATAATAAAGATCGCTAGCATTAGCATGCTAACACAACAATGCAGCGCCAGTTGTTTTGGTTTCATGCTGGAGCTCAAGGGCGACATCTGCTGGATCAAAAAAACCCGCATATAAAGCCTTTAATAGATGAACGTCTGAAGACAACATGTCAGCACCTCACAGAGTTTGTAGTCACAGAATCTGATTTTTAAAAGACTTGCAGGGTCACTCTCTGTAAGACTACAACTAGATTCCTTATGAGATTTGTTTCCCATCATGCACCTGTCCTGGTGGAAATGTACAGCTGCATCTTTTGAGCAGAAAACCAGAAAAAGGAGGAGAAACTGTTCACATGCCGTCTCCTTTTCTGTCCCTTCTTAAACCTCTCCTATAAGCTACGACTTAAAGTGACATTTTTACACCAAAAATGTTGATAAACTGACCAATCACGTCAGCGTGTCTGTTTGTCCTTTGTGCCTACGTTAAAGTAAGAAGGAAGTGGTGAGTATCACATTTCTAACCCATACATCTCAGTGTACACTCCAATGACGTCTTCATTCTGTCCGTCCCGCCGGCAGCCCGCTGTACGACCTGTCCGCCATGGAGATGCAGTGCAGCGACCTGGAGGTCATCGTCATCCTGGAGGGGGTCGTGGAGACGACGGGGATCACGACGCAGGCTCGCACCTCCTACATCTCTGAGGAGATCCAGTGGGGTCACCGCTTCGTTCCCATAGTGACCGAGGAGGAGGGCGTTTACTCGGTGGATTACTCCAAGTTTGGGAACACAGTGAAGGTGAGAGAGACACAAAGTGATCAGCTCTGTAGGGACACAACATGAAGTGGAATGTGTGTGACCTTTGAACTTCCACAACTCCAGTAAAGGACACATTTCATGAGGTTTCTTTGTCTCACCAGTCAAAATGTTCCACTGACTTTGCTCAGAGACACTTCCACTTCTCTAAATATTCCGCTGTTTCTCTTCTTCAAGGTAGCGACGCCTCGCTGCAGCGCCCGAGAGCTGGACGAGAAGCCGTCCATCCTGATCCAGACGCTGCAGAAGAGCGAGATGTCGCACCAGAACTCTCTGAGGAAGCGTAACTCCATGAGGCGCAACAACTCCATGCGGAAAGGCGGAGCGAGCAGCGGCAGCCTGCGCAGGAACAACTCGGGGCTCCTCGCGCCCAAAGTCCAGTTTTACACCTCGACCGAGGGCGGCGCCAGCCTGAACGCCGTCACCTGACATGAGGCCCGCCTCCTGCTGGCTGCCCTGCTCCTCCTGGCGGGAAGGAGGATTGTGGGTGTTGTAGTTTCTCCTGCTCTAACGGGACTCATTCTTTCATTAACGGCTTTTTCTAGTCTTCACTCCCAGCACTTTTTACTTCATGATCTTTTTTCTAATAAATTGTGTTTTATCTTTTCCTTATTCAAATGTTAGGGACGTTTTCTCAGCACTGATCGAGCCACCAGACACCAAAACATTTTGTTTTCTAAAAGCTAATCATTGACGCAATAATCACAAGCACTGGACCTCCACGTCTAGTTGACTGTTAAATGTTTTAGAGACATATTTTTGTATTTTCATCAATTCATAGTTAACTGGTGGCGAGAAGTCACCGTACTGTACGTGTGTATTTTTCACTTTATTGTGTCATTTGTGTTGTTTGAGAATAAACACACTCACTTCATATACATGTGTTATTTTATTTTGAAATGTTGGTGGTGAAGATTTAATATCTTATGTGTTTTATTTTTATTTATAAACATTTTTGATTTTACAATACAGACAGAAGAGACAAACACAACAACAACAACAACAACAACAACAACACAAGTCAAACTGCCACCTTAAGAAAAGAAAGGGGAGTATGTGACCATGTAGTCCAAATGTAGATGACCTTCAGTGCGTTGATGATCAGGGATGCAGTCCGCAAAAACAAGATGAAGCAAGACTGAAGGAAAAACACGGCCAAGGCAGGAGAACCAGGATTCAAAGAAATGAAAATATCTGTGTTTGATGTTTCACCAAAGACCTTGTCAGGTTTGGTTTGTAGTTTTCAATCTGAAGTATGATTGTATTATTATATTTATTCAAGAAAAGAGGCAATATAACATTTCTTCCTTGATGTGAAGCTCAAAGGCAGGGTTGGTTATTTTTTCCAGATACTCTTTTTAAGATTTGGATTAAATATAAAAACATTGCAGTATTAAACAGTAATATATAATTACACCTGAAGTTGCCCTAGTATATAAAATTATATATACGTTTATTTTTAAAAGTGCATATTTGATTAATCCAATAGAAACGTTCCTAATAAATATAGAAATGTCAGATTTCCTTTTGCGTTTAGAATTATGTGATTCATTCTTACGTCCTTACGTCATGACGTCGTTGCACCCGGAAGTGAGAGTTGGGAAGGGAAGGTGAAGCAGGAGAAGGTAAACATGGCTCGAAGTTTGCTGTGCAGAGCTGTGGGAGTGTTTCAGCTCAGCAGGACTCAAACTCCGCTGGCAGGGACTCGTTCTTACTCTCAGACTGACCCGGAACCTTTAACGGTGAGACAACAAAACAGCGGGATAAGGTAAACAACGATTCAAAATAACCATTCAAAAAGGTTCAGGGGTAAATTAAAAACTGTGTTGCACATATAAAGGTACTTTCTTTAATTCGACTTACATGTTATGTCCGTGTTCTGTGGTTAAATCAACGCTTTGAGCAACTACGGAGGCCGGGAAGGACTAAACGCGATTCGATAAATCATGGTCATAGTAAAGCCCGGATGCCGCTCATTGGCACATATAGTGGGACTCTCCAACAATTAGAACTCTCTGGTGAAAAATCAGAACACTTTGGGAGTCTTATACTTTTTGAGTTTCCTCTTTTGGGAGAAAGTTGACTGCATCACTGGGCACATATATTTAAAGAGTGACTAAACCCTAAAACCACTTTTTCCAACTCTAAACCTCTTTATCTGAGTATTAAGTAGATAAAGAAAAGATTAAGTAGAGAGTAGAAAGAAAGTAGAAAAGATGAAGATAAACTTTATTGATCCCCCATGGGGGAAATTTTTTCATTACAACAGCTCAAATAAAAAAACAGGAATATAAATATTAAAAATAACAAGATGTTAAAAATCAAACATATGTACATCAGTTAAATAAAGGCAGAAAAAATACCATAATAGAATAATACCAGGTATGTGCACTTCCACTTGTGGAAAGACTTAAAACACACACACAGTGTGTAGCATTAATAATATGAGTGGTGATGCTGTTAAAGAGTCTGACTGCAGATGGAATGAACGACCTGCGGTAGCGCTCTATTTATTATGCTCTATTTATTTATTTATTTGGCATCCTTACATCTGCCTATAACCCTCCTCCTGTCCCTCTTTGTTCTGCATATCAACTCATTACTGCTGGAAACTATCCAGCTGCTGCTGACACCAAGTGATGCTAGAGGGGAGAAAATGGACAAATTATCAGCACACATGCGGGAATTGATGATATTGTTACCAAACACACGACCAGTTTAGCAGCCATGCAGTTTTTGAGATCGATATTGTGACATATTGTTACATTTCTCTGCATGTTTCTTTCTTCTTCCAGGAGAATCATCTTAAACAATCCCAAGAAAAGGAATGCACTCTCTCTGTCAATGCTGGAATCTCTCAGAGAAAACATCCTAACCGATGTTGACAGTGATGATCTCAGAGTTATCGTCATATCAGGTTGGTATTTATTGCGAGTGTGTTCCATGAGAATTAAAAAAAATACTGATCTAATCTTTACATTCATGTGTCAGCCAAAGGTCCAGTGTTCTCCTCTGGACATGACCTGAAAGAGTTGACGTCAGCTCAGGGCAGAGAGTATCACACAAAAGTCTTTCACACCTGTGCAGAGGTTAGTTTTTATAATATCTGACAAAAATGTTAATTACTAAAACTTTATTCAACTGTATTCATGATTAGCGTCTCATATTTTGTTGAACCAATCATCGATGATGGTGCTGATTTAAAGAACTCAGGGGCTCTTACTCTGTTTCAGGTAATGACTTTGATACAAGACATACCTGTTCCAGTCATCGCCATGGTAAATGGAGTTGCAACAGCGGCTGGTTGCCAGCTTGTTGCCAGCTGCGATGTTGCCGTGGTGACAGAGAAGTCCACCTTCGCCACTCCCGGTGTCAATGTGGGGCTTTTCTGCTCGACGCCGGCGGTGGCCATCGGCAGAGCCGTGCCTAGGAAGGTAGAAGATGAATAATCCGAGGAAAACATTTTGATAATTAGGTTCTTCAGCTTTTATATTTTTTATCACAGTTACATTTTTAATTTTATTGACAACAGCTGACAACATCCAGTATCAAGCCCCTGTCGGATATGAACATTGGCTTCATTATTTTTAACCAGGTTGCCATGGAGATGCTGTTCACAGGAACTCCCATCTCAGCCCACGATGCTTTGCTGCACGGTCTGGTCAGTAAGGTGGTGCCGGAGGAACGACTGGAGGAGGAGACAATGGCCATAGCCCAGCGGGTGTGTCAGGCGAGCCGACCTGTTGTCGCTCTCGGCAAGGCCACTTTCCAAAGGTGGGAATACTGACGGACCACTTTCGTCCTCTTTTCTTTGTTGTTTACGTGATTTTTAAAGTGAAGAAACACCTAAAAATACACCTTTTAAGCAATATGATGTATTAAACACTCAGTGAAACTGTATTAAAGACTCAGTGAAACATTGTTTGTACTCGTTAGTGACATTAATCATTCAAACAAACAAGTCTGTCCATTTAAAGATTGCCATCTGTTAGTGGCTTTCAAAGACATTGAAAACAGCACCATCAAAACTATGGTGGTAATATTTGAAGGAGTTGAATGAACCTCGTATAATTTGTTCCCTTGAATTTTTACAAAATGTATTAAGGTCAAATATCGTACAATAAAGCGGTCAAATTTAGAAACTTATGACTGATCAAATTGAATCAAAATACCATACTTTTACCATGATTATCAGGATGCCTTGTTTGAAAACATTTAATCAACAATGATTAATACGTCTACGTTTCCCTCCAAATTTGTCATCCCATCCCTTTTTTTTCCCCCTCCAAAGACAAATGGCTCAAGGTCGAGACGCAGCGTATGCCACTGCCTCCAAGGTGATGGTCGACAACCTCGCTCTCAGAGACGGACAGGAGGGGATCCGAGCCTTCATAGAAAAACGCAAGCCGGTGTGGAGTAATAAAGCCGAAAAAGCACACGACTGATGGACTGTTGGAGAGCCAGAAGATCGCTGAAATGACCGAGTGATCTTTCTTACTGGTGCTACATGGTTTCCAGTCTGGTGTGAATAATAAGCACCAGTTCTGAGTCACTGTGTAGACTATGCTGCTGTTAAAATGTAGATATGTAATTAAAAAAGTTTAATTTGAATTTGTTGACTTTATCTTGTTATTTGCATAGACAAGTCATTGAACCAGCCTTAGAAGCTGCATTGTAGAAATGTAGAGGACTTGATATGTTTCATGACATAATGAACTCATGAAGCCGGTGGATACCGACTTACTGAACTAAACGTGAACACGCTGAAGTCAGACTTCCCAACTTAGAAACTTTTATTTGTTTTATTTTTGTTTTGTTTTTCCAACTTTATAGAATAGAATAGAATTACTTTATTGATCCCAAACTGGGAAATTGTGGCGTTACAGCAGCAGGTTATTCAAACACACAATATTAGCAAATTTAAACACAATATTATATTAAATACAAAGTAAATAAGCACTAAAAATATCAAAACTAATAATGAGAATATATACAACCAGGATTTATGAATGCAGCATTTGTTTTATTTTTGTTTTTATTTTTCCAACTTTATGAATGCAGCATTTGTTTTAGCCTCCCGTCTAAGAATCCTATGTCACTTCCGGCCGCCATCTTTAATGACGGTAACTTCGAAAACGGAAGGGAAGACTTTCAGATGGAGTAACTTTTATGTAGATTAGACAGTTGATCAAATGTTGGAAGTTTCACAAACTTCTGGATAAATTTAAGATCTACAGTGTTTTAATTTGAATTAAAGTTAGCACCTGTTGACGGTTTGTCCTCTAACTCTTGTGATGACATGTTTTTATATCTAACACAGTTACACGTCATGTTTTTCACGTCAGAAGTCGGAAACGTGAGGCCCCTGAGCTCCTGTTGATGGTGAGGGGTTTTTCAAAACTTTATTGATAATCAATATCAGCTGTTTACAATTATGAAAATGTTCAAAACACACCATTACAGACTGAGCATGACTTAACCCTCAGGCAGGAGTTTTATTTATCTCTTAAGTCATTAAGGAAAACAATGTCCATTCACAAAAAACTGCTATAAAAATAGTAAAGATTTAATATTTGTTTCTGCATAAATCTCTCAAACAACTTCAGCCCTGCTCAAAACTACCAAACATTCAATCAATTAGAGGATTTTACCCTTTAAATGCCAGTTTGATTACATAATGCCAATATTTTTTATGAAAATATCCTCAAAACGATTGAACGTTTGGCTTACAGGTGACTTACAATAATATATTTATGATCCAAATATTTGCAAATTAGCTTCCCTTTTTTTAATCGAGCTTTGGATAGGGCTCTAAGATCCCTGATATGATGTCAGCTCTGCCAGCTCGTTCTGGCACCTGATGGTATTTTCCATTTTTCCATTATCAGAAATTATTTTATCTTAAATAAGTTCACAAAACAGTGAAAACTAAATAAACTAAATTTACAAAATCACAATTATATCTTAGACAGCTTCTTTTGTACAATCAACAGCCCAAACATGCTGAAATAAGAAGTAACCACCAAAATAATAAACATGAGAAGAGTAAATCATCAGAATTCAGACGTTAATATTCTGTCTATGAACTCAACACTGGTTGATCAGTTGGGATAATAAGAGCAATTTCTTTGTATTTGGTTCATTGAGTTCATTGAATGACAAAAAAAATTACAATTTTTAAATAAATCAGCAACATATCTTTGATTTGTGATCAAAAACTTGTTTTCTTATAGTCTACTATTTCATTAGTCCACTTATTTTTCAGCTGTAGGTTGTTAATAATTGCAATAGTTGAACACTGGTTGATAGTTGTAGCTCTGAAGTATTATTAAAACATTATTTTAGGATTGATGCGGGTTTAAAAGGTCAAACATTTTCGGCTTTTATACTGAAATCCTTATTTAATCAATGTTTCATCCATCTTGAATGCGTTGCAGCTTTACCAAGTTTAAAACATTTGATGTAGTTTTACAAACACTATTCCAAGAACCACTCTCGGCCACTAGGGGGCATAGTTTCATTATTTGTTGTAAAGGCAAAGCTGCAGAAACAAACCCTGTTGTAATCAAATATTAGGGTTTGTAGGGAGTCAAAAACACAGACACATGAAAATTCAACCCACCTCATTTTTATTAAGCAAAGTATCAGAATTGTCTGAAATTAGTTGTTTAACAAAAAAATAAAATATAACTTTAGGAATGTGATGAACAGTAACACAATACTGTTTCTGATCCAAAACCAGAGTATGAGAAATAATCATTAAAGGGTTTGTGATCGATAAAATGTTGAAATGTGTGACTCACAAATCTGTTGTGTGTGTTTGCCAGTGATAGTGCCAGCAGCTGAACAGTAGTTGATATGACAGTGTTGAGAATAATAAGACATAATGAATTAAAGCAAAATGAAACTAGTTCACATCCATGTCTGGCTGCGTACATGTGCAATTAAAAAACAACAATGGTTACCTATGGTTACCAATCAAATCAGAAATACAGATTATTAGCCCTCATAAATTAGCTCTATTTCTTGAGTCTCTATTCAAGTTGGAATTTAATCAAAAACTACACTGGTTTCAAAAACATTACCAACGTACTGAACTTCAAGCATGGACGAGAGATTAATTGCACGAGTTGACTAGAAAAGCAATATTATCTCAAAAGTTAAAACAAACTAAAATTAAAAAATGCTTTTTCTACAGTGGAGGCGCTTAAAACCTGTGATTTAAAACGTATAGTGACTGCTCTCCAATTCTATCGTCGGACATTTTTTTATTTATTCTCTTTGAAAAATAACATTCACAAGCATATAGAGTCAACGTATCTCTAATGTAAATATCTGCAGGTAACATAAAAAAATAAAGATGGAAAATAAATCCGAGACTTTATTTCTCTCAGGAGAAAAGTTCCCCTGCTACTGATAAACACTTTAACAAAAACAATCCACTGTACATATCAGACTCCAAAAGATATATACTGTCACCTTTTTAATGATTTACATCCAAAAAAATAAAATTACGTCTTCAGTCAATTTTTTCCTCTTTCTCTTTTTTTTAAGTGATCGGGTAAAAACATCAGAGGCTGGTGTGTCCTGCAACGTTATGATGCAGCTCGACAGTCAGAAAGTCAGTACTTCACACTTTAAAGAACAACAGACGGTGTACTGCTCGTCTTTACAGTGTCAGTGACTACTCCTCAGTTTGTTTTGTTTTTCTTTACAGTGTCTTGCTTATTCCAATCACAGCAGCATAGATTCCTGCATGGCAAACGCCTCCTGGGCGTGCCTGTAGTGTGACCCTCCAAACAGCTGGGGGAGCTGTTGCCTTATGACGGGCTCCTGCTCCTGGAACTGTGTCCTGTAGTGGAGCAGGCCGTCGGGGTTGGCGGGAAATGTGAATTCCTGAACGGGGGACATTTGGGCTCGCTGGAAGCTTGGTGAGCGGGGCATCCCGCCCGGGGAAGGAGGGGGCAGCACGTTCTCTGGCGCCCATGTGAGTCCGTCTACAGGCCGCCGAGGCCCGCCTTCTTGGTGAAAGTGCTGGTTTGCATCGACTCTCCTCTGCCCCTCAAACCTGTAGTCCACCGGAGCGTAGACCTGTGTGGCGGAGGTGAGCTGTTGTAGGTAGATGGGGGTGGAGCGTCCCTGGGTTTCCAGCTGCAGGTAGTGCTCTGGGTGAGGATGCCCAGGGTTGTGGGCGGAGTTAGATGGCGACTGTCTGCGGTAGGTGGTGTAGGAATTGTTCATCAGAGCCTTCTCTGGCGATCTGTTAGGAGGTCTTTGGGTGGTGGCATACGCTCGTTCCCCATACACCACTTTGGAGGGCGGGGTAAACCGGGTGGGCGGAGGGTACAGTCTATCCTCCCCTCCTTGGTCCAGACTTATACTGTAGGCTGGATGTAAGATCGGGACCTCGGTGGTGGGTCTTCCTGGGGAGTGCTGCTGGGGAGGAGTGTGGTACTGGTTTTGGTTGCCAGGGTAACCAGGCTGGATCCTGACTGGACTGTTGTGGGAAAATTTTTGAGGAACCGGATGTATGGGCATCCTGGGAACTGAAGCTATGGAGACAACACTACCACCAAGACTGGGTCCTCGGTTGGGACTGCTAGGATGGAGGGACGATGCGCTAAACGGCGTCTCGCTGCGAGGGGTCCTCATTCTGGACGGAGGTCTCTCAAGCTCCAGGATTTCAAAATCTTGCTCCGGTAGACCTGGTACATTGTCATATTGGGAGGCGTTGGAACCTCGGTCGGAACCGGGGACAAAGCCCTTTGAGTGTGGTCGCCGGTGTAGTAGCGCAGAGTCCTCAGGGCTGGACGGGGCGGGCGACGCTCCTCGGCTCCGATGCTCCCGGGCCGCCGCCGCTTTAGCCGCTTCCAGCTTTGTGTCGGAGGGTTTGAACCAGCGCGGCGTGATCTCCCTGTGAGAACTGGAGACCGCGTTGGAGTTGTGATTGGCGGTGGCGTGCCTCTGCTGCCTCCGTCTTTCCACGGTGCCGAGCTGTGGCATCGGTGTGGGCGCTGAGGTCGGCGTCGCCCCCCTCTCAGGTGTGGTGGAGTTGGACTGCTTTTGATGCTCATTCGGTATCTCCCCTGATCCCCTGGAGCGGACGTCTCGTCTCTCAGCCTTGTGGTGGCGCATCGGTTTCTCAAACGAGTCCCGGCGCGCCCGGCTGGGGGGGCGACTGTCACGTTGGGGTTCAGGTGTGGGACTGGGGTCTCTTGGAGGTTCCACCGGCTCAACATGGCTTTGACCGTTGCCGACGTGGATTGCCCCGTCGACCGCCACCTCAGGAGGAAGCTGCCCTAGAGGCTTCTTGGGAAACTCGTCATCTTTACCTACAAGAACAAAACAAAGGAAATGCATCAGAACGCCATCGGGAGCGGCAAGAACGGTGATGGTTATTATTACACTGTGTGGTGCTGATTCACGTCAGATGAAGAGTCACAACAGGGACATGGATTCATGCAACACCACTGCCATAGAGAGGTAAAAATAAAGGAGAATTACATTCATGACAACATATAACCACATCGCCACAGGCAAACAGCAAAGGACGTAAAAACATCAGAAAGAGTGTTTAGTTTAAATTCTCAGCCTGCTGGAGGAGCTGGAGTGGGGGGGGGGTGACCCTCAATTGGGTTATGGTTTACCTGCTCCTTTGTAACGTGTTTGAGATAACATTTGCTATGAATTAAGATTGATAAAGATTGAAGTGAGAGGTCTTCTTCTGCAGCTACAAATTAATGAAACCGAGTGAGACTTCAAAGTGATGTTTAAGTATTTCTTGATCAATGTACCTCGTTAAATGTACTTAAACTTGAAAGACCTTATGTGGAAGAACTGTTCTCATATGGACTACTTGGTTGCTGACCAGTTTGTAACAGCCTCTAAGGTATGTATGAATGTATATATGTATGACGTCATGAACATATGTATGTTGTTATGAACATGTATGTAGTCGTGAATAGATCAATCAATCATTTTTTATTTGTATAGCGTCAACTCATAACAGTTGTAATCTTGAGACACTTTATAAAAAACAGGTAAAAGACCTTACTCATTGCTATATTAAAAAAGACCCGGCTTAATCCATCATGAGCACTTTAGCAAAGCAGCAAAAGTTACATTGGTAACATATGAAGTAATGAACATATGTCTGTATGTTTGTTGTCATGAACGTATGAATGAATGAATGAATGAATGAATGGGGCGCCAGGTTTGAATCCGGCCTGTGGCTTCTTTCCTGCATGTTATTCCCCACTCTCTCTCTCTCTCTGATTTCCAACTCTATCCACTTTCCTATCTCTACATTAAAGGCACAAAACGTCCAAAAATAAATCTTTAAAATGAATGAATGAATGTCTGTAGTCATGTGTGTATAAATTTTGCATTTGTGTTGGAATCAAGTCATGTATAAATGAGTGCATGCTAAGTATAAATGGATCAAGTCGTGTATGTAAGGATGATGCATTAATGTATTGCTTATTGTTTATAGGTATGCAGTCATTTACCTTGTTTGTATTATATATGTGGTCTTGTGTTCCATGTATGATAATGTGTATTTTTGTATCAAGTAATGTGTAAGTATATATAATCAAATATCGACGTCTTTTTTTTCTATTTTGGACGTTTAATGGATTTCTGTGGGTTCTTTCGACATAGGTGTACATGTAGTTTATCCGACAGAGGTATGTATGTGGTTTTTATCAAAATTGTAATATGTCACTTTTTGAGAAATTTCAACATAGGTTAGTATGTCGTATTTTTCAAAAATTGGGACATGTCGTTTTTTTTTTTTTTTGGACGATTAATGGATTTCTGTGGGTTCTTTCAACATAGGTTAGTATGTCGTATTTTTCAAAAATTGGGACATGTCGTTTTTTTTTTTTTTTGGACGATTAATGGATTTCTGTGGGTTCTTTCGACATAGGTTAGTATGTCGTTTTTTCCTATTTTTTGACATAGGGATATATGTATGTCAGTTTTTTTTGCAGGTACTAAATATGAGCACATACTACCGGCTTATTGTCAGAAACAAACCACACATGTGAATCTACACTGCAGCTTGGTGTCAGGAAAGAGAGATCTCTCCAAACTGCACAGCCTTAAAACCACATCAGCCATTTCTCCCAGTTCACTAAAAGAAGACGCAGAAAACGCCTCCGTGGCAGCAGACGGAAAGTTCATACAGAAACAAAAAACCTCAAGCGTCGGTAAAGTGTCTCATTTTCTTGTCATCGAGCACACAGCTCCTCTTGTGGATGTGTGGCCTTGATAAAGAACCAAGAAGTTTCCTTTCTGTCAGATCTCACAGCGCTCTGACGTTTGACTAAAAACAGGTCGCTTCTGCAGATCTAGAAGAAACCCCCCCTCACCAGACCCCCCCCAGAAAAAGAGATGATAGACCAGAGGTGGATCTTTGCAGATTATCTAAAGTAGATTAATAAGTTGACAAATGAAGTCTTACATAAGCAGCAAGTTTGACCAGGAGAAAAGTACGAGGCGTTTGTTCAGCTGTTAGCATAACACCATGAAGAGCTACTGGACAAATCAGTGGTTCAATGACAAGTTTCCAGTTGGAACCAGAGGTATGCAGTGCCATTAAATGGCCACCAGAGGGCACATGTGTCACCTAAAAGATCTTGTTGGTTGAAGGCAGATTGCAGCCACTTCGGGATAAATAAAAAAGAGAATAGAAAAGGTGAAAAACGTAAAAAAGATTACAAAAATAAGAGGAAAAAAACCTGCAACTTCAGGATCCATAGAAGCAAAAAACATGAGCAAAAAAATATACATATTTGTGGATCAAGGACCCGGCTGGAAGACGAGAGTTTGTGAAGGAGAAACCGGAGTGCTGTTGGACAGACAGGAAGACAGACAGGACAGACTGACTGAAGGACAGATGGACAGAGACATGGAGAGGGGAGGGGGGGAAGGACCAGTCAGGATAGCCCACCGGTTACTGTTGTAGGAGGGGATGTGGCCCCCACTCACGGCCACACTTTTGTTGTTGTTGGCTAACGTGGTTCGAAAAGAAAGAGGGGGAGAGAAGGCAGATTAATGAGGAGACAGAGCAAGATCAGAAACACACTGATGCTACATGCTAACGTGGCTACGAGCTAAAGGGACAGCAGGAAGTCACAGGAAACAAGTGAAGAGTTAAAAGCCTGAAGGCGTTTTGAGTTTCAGCGGAGGATTTGAATCGTTTGAGGGAGAACGTCAGCGTAGATTGCTCATTTTCTATGTTTTTATTCACATTTAAGGCAGAACTCATTTGTTTAAATTGCCACTTTTACCCACTGTGTTAAATCTTCTCTAGATTCAGTTTTTAATCATTAAATGTGGAAAAAAAGCTGCAAAATGTTTAAAACATTTGACTAAGTAAGGCCCCGTGTCCACTAAGCGTTTCTTTATGAGCACCAGCGTCTGTTTTCAACTATTTGTTTGAAATAAACTCTTTAGGAATACTTCAAATCTAACAGGTTATGACTGATGCTGGACGACTTAAATCCTGAACTCAGTTAAAAACTTGCAAAGATCTAAAAGCTTCACTCAGGTGAGAAAGGGAAAGATCAGCGGAAGCCTTCTCGCCCGGGTTCGAGTCCAACCTGTGGCTGGCTGCTTTCCCTGCCTATCATTTCCCACACTCACGGTCTATCTTTCACTTTCCTCTCTCTCCAAAAAAATGTGAGAGGAAAACTTCAGTGCATGATTAATAACTAGACTGTAGTCTTTCATCCTTCTTTAGAAACTCCTCAAAGTGTCAGCTTTATAAATGATTAATCAGGACACAGAACTGATCAACAGATTACAGTCTGTCATATTTCCAGGTTTTATAGATCAGTGTTGTGTTTCTCTTCAGAGGAGGTGTGCAGAGACGTTAAGTGGTCTCTGTGGTCCAGTCACCAGGTTTTAAATAAACTCCCTCTATGGTGTGACAGCGGGTTTATCCTGTGTGTGTGTGTGTGTGTGTGTGTGTGTTTTGTGCAGGTGTTGTACCTGCTGCAGGAAGCTCCAGCTTGGCCCTCCTGAGCTCCGTCATGGACGCCTGCAGCTGCTCGATCACAAAGTCGTCCTCGTAGAAGAAGTCTTTGTTCAGAGTGGCCTGCAGGAACTCCACCAGGTCCTCCATGGTCAGCTTCATCAGGTGCTCTGGAACACACACACACACACACACACACACACACATATATAAGAGTGTTTGAAGAGGGGAACAGCAGCTCGTGGACTCGTGCAGACAGTACAGACGCTCTTACTCTTGTGCAGTTTGAGGATGGTGTAGGACATGGAGGGCAGCACTCTCTCCCCCTCTAAGATATAGATGTCCCAGATCCTCAGGGTGAGGGTGAACGGAGTCTGGAACCCGAACAGAACCAAAGGTCAGAAGTGAGTGTGAAAGCCTCTAAAAAACTGTGTGTGGTGTGTTTGAGGTTTGCTGAACTCACTCTGTCCAGGAAGCACTGAAAGAACCACTTCATGGTGTACAGACTGGTGAACACTTCCTGGTTGTCCTGCAGCGACAAAAACAACAACAGAGAATGAAGTGGATGCATTCAGAGCAGGGCGGGAGGAGGGGGGGGGGGTCAAAGATCAAAGGTAGCAGTGAGAGGTCGGTGTGTCTCACCAGGTGTTGCTTCAGTTTGGGCATCGTCTTCTTCAGGATGCGGTCGTGATGCTCCTGGAAGCGCATCAGCTTGGGGAAACCCGGGACGAAGAAACCTGAAGGTGACGCGAGGACAAGAACCGGATCTTTAGTTTCTAACATGTGTCAGCGTCACATCCATGAACAAAGGTGCTGCTGCTGAGCTGTTCATGAAAATCACCCAGATTAGAAGGTGTGACTTTCTTTAAAGGCTTTATATGTGATTTTTTGATCCAGCAGATGTCGCCCTTGAGCTCCAGCATGAAACCAAAACAACTCGCGGTGCATTGTTGTGTTAGCATGCTTAACACAGTTAAGCAGTGAGTACAGTATGTTATTCTTCTTTTCTCTAGTCCCTCAATTAAACAACTTTTATACACGAGGGGAGGAGTCAGCCGGCCGTCCTGGCGATGTAAACAAAGTGAAGATAGGACTCTGAAAACTCTGAAAACATCACAGACAGTGGGACTCGGGTGTTACACCCATTGTAGACAGTCATGACTCACAGAGTTATTTTCAGAAGATAAACTTGATTTCTACATTTAAGTGTGAAAAATCACAAATAAAGACTTTAAAGGGCTCCTGAAAAACAGAAGGATGGATTGAGATATTGGACGCCTGAATGCAGCACGGTCACATCCAGCAGACATTTAGGGAACATGGAAATGGTTTGACAGCAAAATCAAAGTGAGTGTGTGTGTGTGTGTGTGTGTGTGTGTGTGTGTGTGTGTGTGTGTGTGTGTGTGTGTGTGTGTGTGTGTGTGTGTGTGTGTGTGTGTGTGTGTGTGTGTGTGTGTGTGTGTGTTACCCACCGTGCATGGCGTGCTTCTGTCCTGACAGCAGTTTGACCAGAGCCCAGAAGGCGTCCTCTTCGTTCATGTAGATGAGCAGCAGAGCGGTGATCTGACTCATGCCCTGACAGTAGCCCACCTCCTGCAAACACACACACACACACACACACACACGTATGGAAAAACAGGTAGGTATGAAGTTTTCTGGGCGGGGGAGCTGCTGTGTTTTCCTCCAGCCAATGACAGCGCAGCGGGTGAGTTTGTGTGGACAAAGAGAAAAATATGGGTTTTATAGACGTTGTATCGGTCTGTGAAAGCTTTAAACAAAGTCATCGATTCAAATCTCTGTCGACTGACGCAGAGCGGCGTGAAGACGTGTTTGTCGACCTCATCGGCTTTTTTCCTGTAAAGTCCGTCTGACGTTCATCCTCTCCTCGCTCTTAATGGATCTGCGGCCCTGAACACCTGACATGAAAGAGAGGATCTCAAGTGGAGCTGTGCAGAGCGAGAAGGACGCTCACAAAGACGCTGAAAGCAGAGTAACCTTGGCGAGCTTCCCACACACACACACACACACACACACTCACACACACACACACACACACACACACACACACACACACACACACACACACACACACACACACACACACACACACACACACACACACACACACACACACACACACACACACACACACACACACACACACACACACACACACACACACACACACACACACACACACAGAGGGAGTGACTCACCGTGTTGTACATGGAGTACGCTGTGAGGACGTGGAACAGAGCCTGCTGCCTGAAAACACAACACACACACACACACACACACACACACACACACACACACACACACATCACAGTTTACACAAAAATCCTGAAAAATAATAATTCAAATGTTCATCATTTTTCTTTTGACCTGCAGCTTTAACATCGTTCTCTTCTTCACATGATACACAAAGAGAGCGGCTTCAATTGTTTAAATAAAATGAATGTGACGTCAGATAAACTTTGTACCAGCAGCTTCAAAAAGTATAACCCAGGGACAGAAGGACAGGTGTACTTCCTGTTCCTTTTCTGTTATGGAAGCAGAAGTTCAGACTCAGATGAAAAGGGGACGTGAGCGCTTCTCACTTCCACATTCTGAAGGTTTTTTGTGCTCCTGATTTCAGGAGAGACAAAAGGGGCTCTGAGACCTGAGGAGTGTGAAATCACACAGGAAGCAGTCCGCTCCGTTAGTCCGTCTATTTTCTGCCGCTAAGTGCAGACTCCCCGCCGCGACTCTGCTCTGTGGGAGCGCTCAGATATTTGTGTGGAGGAGATGGAGATCTTTTCTTTTTACGATCAAAATAGAATAAGTGCTGAGTGGAGTTGTGTGATTGTCGTCTGGTCGAGCTCCTGCAGAGGTTAGAAACCTGTTAGAAAGGTTGCTCTGTGGTTTGTGTAAAGTATTCAGTTGCACACATGGACTCGTTGTTTATCCTCCAAAAAAATCCTCTTCACTTCTTCATGGGTTAAAAGCGTAGTATGTCAATTTCACCACCAGGGGGATCTCAATCAAAACAATAACAAAAAGAAGCCGTCAAGGCTGGCGGGCAATCATGGGAGTGATTCTCCTGCTACTCCTGACCCCCCCCCCCCCCCCTCCATCCCCGGGTGAAAAACCAACTCCGACTAGACTGTAGTCATGACGACCGAGTGAAACCGACCTGAGGGAAGAGAACGTGTTTACCGACGAGCTAATGCAGTCTTTGACGTAACATCTGCTGTTTCCACGGCAACGATGACGATTTTACGATCTGTTGAAGGGATGTTTGCATGTTGCTTCGTTTTATTAATGACGCCCTGATTGTGTGTGTGTGTGTGTGTGTGTGTGTGTGTGTGTGTGTGTGTGTGTGTGTGTGTGTGTGTGTGTGGTGGAGAAGCTCACTTGACATCGTAGCGATGCATGAACATGATGTGGTCCCTGTAGGTGCGGTTCACGTCCAGGTCGATCTGACGGATGTCCGGGGAGACGCCTCGGGCTCGGGCTTTTAGTTTCTGCAAGAAGAAAAGTCAGAAAACACAGAAAGACAGAATTCAGGAACGACGTGAGGCACAGAGGAAAACGACTTTCCTGAATCGTGTTTTTGATTCTTATTCCTGAGATGGAAAGTCGCTGTGTTTGTTATGTTGCCAGCATGATTACGGACGCGCCTTCCTCTTTCTATTTCGCGCTCTGTTAGCTCGTTTACTCTCCACACAGCCACAGGCGTTATGATCGATCCCGGCAGCTCGACTTTCTAATGAGGTCCAAAGTTCTGCAGATTCTTTACAATGAGCCGTGCAGACTCACAATAAACAACAATTAAAAGCCGCGTCGGAGGAAATGAAAACGAAGCCGAGGGGGGCTCGCTCCTGAATCTTTATGAGGCCGAGTGTTCTTTTTGCGTTT